>NC_134499.1:13216595-13327126 GCF_040206685.1 Ascaphus truei
ACGGAGTATGGGCGAATGTAAAGATTTGTGTTTTTTTCCCATAGACTTCAATGGCGGCGGTTACCCCATTGAAACTCTATGGCGGGGAACCCCATTGACTACAACGGCGGAGTTGCTCCATTGAAGCCTATGGCGGCGGAGCCCGTTGTTTTCAATGGGGATCGAGTGAAAAGCAGAGATTCATTTTTAAAGGGACGAATCCTGTATTTTAAAAAGTGTTTTAAAGTGCATTTATGTATCTCCGGTTCTGGGGGTCGCAGAGAGCTGAAACTTGGCCAACATGTAGAGTCACTGTCGGCATTAAAAACTGGCAGGTTTCGACCCACTGAGCCCACCAGAACGGAACCTATTAATATGTGAAAATATTAAGCTGTAAAAAGTATTTTGGATCTGATATGAGGATGCAGACCCCATCTGCTATGCTAATAGGTCAGGAAGGTCAGCCGGATGGTTTAGCATAAGCCCTCTGATCAAAGGTTAACCGCCCTGATTGTTTACACTAGGGCCAGGAACAAAGGAGCTGAGTGGTTTGTAAGTGTCATACTTCACACTTAAAGATTCTACTTCAAAGAGGTCTGCTAGCCAGCTTGGTGCCTAGGGTTAAGAGATGGGTTTGAAATGGTATTTAAACCAGGATCAGGCCTTACTCAATTGTCTTTCGTGTCTTTGTGATTTTGAAGATTGCTGTATGAACTGCCAGTCCAGATTTGACTGTTTCATCATTCCATCTTAAGTAAGTGTCTATATTTTGTTTGTTATTTGTATATCTCGTGTGTTCACCTTTTTCAAGGAATAAATTATATTTTATCATATCTAAGCCTCGTTCAGTTCAACCCAGTTATTTTGGTGTAAATTATATCTTGTCATAAAGTTACCGTGACAAGCTCTATAATTAACTGGTGGCAGCGGCGGGATTGAACTGAACCTATATTACAGTGTACTGCGGGACTCTGTCATATAGTGGGGACTCGAGGTGAATTGCGAGTTCCTGGGGCTAAAGATATTGAACACACAGTGTACAACATATAACACAAGATATGGTTGGAATGGCGCCGGCAGCTATCGCCGCCGCATATGTCATCGGCCGTGTGGGGGGAGCGGCGCCTGTTAGGAGCGGCGGCGGCGGCAATCCGCATGTGATTTGCCAGAACACAGCCCGGCCTCATCTGCCAGCACTTTGACGTCACATCCGTTTCATTTACTGTCCCTACAATCCATTTTTGTCCCATTAGAAATGAGGTGTCACTAAAGAAGTTTCACTTCAAAAACCTCCACAGAAAAGCATATAGCAAATGGAAATATTACTGTATGCTCATTTGCATGTCTTAGACAGGTCTGCAACCCCGCCTTTCACCATTATCACCCAGCCCACAGCACTTCCACTGCAGCAAGGGATTCTGGGAAATGACATGTAAATGAGCACACACTGCCACCTTTTGCTTCAAAACCATATAACATGGTCCCTGTAAGCTTATGCTTGCTGCATTTCACAGCTTTGAGCACAGCCTGGGTTAAGATGCATAGCCAGTAAACCCACCCACAGACAGCTGTTTCTCGACCTTAATGGGTCTCATCAGTGTGGGGTTGGTTATATGGACTTTACAAAATGAAGCTTAGGATAGGTTTCACCACACTTAGTTCAGTTATGGTGGGTGAAAAAAGTGACCTTTTGCATAGCCAGTATAACCAACCCCACACTGATGAGACCCATTAAGGTCGAAACGGCTGTCTGTGGGTGGGTTTACCCTGCTCGGCCGGACGATTTGTGGCTGGCTAGGTGTGCGCGCGGGGGGCGCGTCCACGACGTCACAGAGCTGGTTCGCCCCCATTGGGCGGGCCGCTCACGTGATGCGCAAATCAAATTTCCTTGCTCTGCAAGCAGCTGAGCACCATGCATGTGCAGGCGCTCGCTGACGCTGGAAGCACACATTGCAGCAATGTGTTTCATCGCGGTCAGCGAGAGCGCGCTCGCCCGCTCAGCGGCACCCTGGACGAGGCCTTTATGTGGGTGTATCTTACTTGATCAGCCCCTCTGCATGAGCGGTGCTCTCTCGGCAAAACCGCAAGTGACGCCTCAGCTCCTGTCGCAGTGCTGTAGATTGCGGGAACCACTCAGAACTCGGCAATGCTATTCCAAGTTTATTCGTCCAGCAACGGGTCGCCGCGTCGCAGCTGCTGTTCCCTATAGCCGGTTCGGCTTCTGCTGTTAGCCGCTCTGCACGAGCTCTGTCTTCTCGGTAGATTGCGGGTTGCACCACAGCCTCCGTCGCATGGAACGCAGCACTTTAGGTCGCGTGGGCCACTTGTGGTTTGGTAATGCCGTTTTGAGTTCGTTCCTCCGGCGGTGTAACACCACGGCGTAGTGCGACAGCTGTTTCTCGTGGCCGATTCGGCTTCTGCTGCTACGTCCAGGCGGTAATTCAATCCGGCGCCAACTCAAAGGAGAGAGAGAGGTAATTGCTACGGATGCTGTCAAGGTCCAGGGTTCTCACCCTACGCGTTTCGCCTATGTAGGCTTCCTCAGGGGCATGATTAGATGCTCTATCATGCACCTTTTTATACAGACCATGATAAGAAACATGGCTGCCTTGTTAAGGATCTGAATCCACTTTTCAACTAGAAATCTAGGTTTCGGAATGCTTGGCATATGTACAAATAATCTTTTCCCCAATTATTTACAGGGTAGTCATGTCAAAAAATATTGGCGTTTCATCGATCCAAGGCAATCTGCCCCGTATTTGGTAATTTTGCAATATAAGCAAGAGGATCGGCTATGCATATCCCTAGGTTTGTAAATATTTATCCAAATGTAATTCTCCAATTCTATACCGAGTATCTTTCAGAAACATTGTTCCATTGAAGTTATAGTGGATCAAAACAGTATAACACGTTTGTTAACTTCACTGCAACAATGTAACCATACAGTATGTATGAAGCGTAGAATTCCTCCCTTGTCAAAATTGGACACATTGTAGAAAGTTGCAATCTTTTAAAATCTGCTGATGTTTGTTAGCTTGGTTGCAATATTTTCCTCAGAAGGTTCGGTTTCCATAAATTGAGCTAATGTATAGATCCATAAGCTAATGTATAGATCCATAGTCATCCACATAATATTTGTATGGAGAAAAAGAAAACATTATTGAATTTGTCACACTAAGTTTTGCCAAGAGGGGTTATTATTGGTTTAGTTTTAGTTTTGTGACTACCTAATGAAAGGGATATGGTATCTTGCTTGTATAATGTCTATTTTAAGCAGGGAAGTGCCAAGATGGCCACGTAGGTAAGGAACCAGGAAAGCACAGCAGGCCAAAAAGCGGGGACCAGGCAAAGCGTGAGCAATTAAAGGTGAGGTTTATTCATATAGAAAAAACACAGCAGCATACACAGGAGAAGGTGAGGTATCCCTTTAGGCCGAGTCCATAGAAGGACAGGCCGCGCTGAGCCGTGCGGACGCTCCGCGCTGAGCCCCTGCATCCTCAATGAGGATGCCTTGAGAGGGGGCTCACGCTGGATTTTTCAGCCGACAGCCAAGCTGTTTTTCAGAGCACTGTCGGCTGAAAACATCCAATCAGCGCGGAGCAGCGTCAACGTCACGGCGCCGTGACGTCTGTGCGTCGCGGGCGATTGGCCCAGCGACGTCACTGCCCCGCCTCCCTCAGTCTCCTCCCGCCTCCGATCGCGCCCGCTGGCTCGCCTGCATGGGCATGAAATCGCGCAGATTTCAGCAGGCGAGCCTCAGCGTCAGCGCGCCTCAGCCCTGCTACCCCCTCTATGGCCCCAGCCTTACGCGTTTCGCGCTCTTCCAGCGCTTTAGCAAAGAGTAAAATACTCGAGTAGATACTTCCTGTATATAGGCAGGCACTTAGCTCCGCTCCCGACATTGCGTGACCTCCGCCTATGCATGGCCTGCTGAGAGACCCAGACGGTAAACAAAGGAGGAGGAAGAAACGCAAATGAGCAAGCGTGCAACCAGGAGTAAACAAACTAAACAAGACATATGGACATATAAATAATAAAAAACAACAGAAAAACAAAAAAAGAATGATACAATGAAGGTAATGTCTATTTTAGGTGCTTATTATAATTGTTATGAATGTACATTTTTCAAAGACGTTTCACTCCAAACAGGTATATTTCACTACCTTTTTTTGCACGGATTAATTTCATGGACATGACACGCTAACGCCCCAGGCACTTCTCTTTCCACTACACATGTGACTGTACTCACAAGTGATATTTTTATTTGCTCTTCCCCCTTTTCTGGGGGAATTTTTTTTTTATTTGATCTTTCCCCATTTCTGCAACACCTCCTATAAAATCTCTGCAAAAACCAATAAGCCCTAGAATTTGGCGGAGGGCTGTAGATGTCAGTGGTCAAGGTAATTTCTGAATTGATTGATTTTTTGTGTGGATTTTTGGCCCCCCCCCCTCCCCAGAAATGCGACCGCTTCTCTGAGCAGCTGTGCAGGATTCAGTTTAAATCCTGTTTTGGGGATTAAAGTTAACAGCTCCAATAAAGAGTAATGCTGCTCTCTTGTGGCCGTTTGTAAAAGTACATCATCCACATACTGCACAATACAGTCTGGCTGGGAAAAGGAGATTAGGGTCTCGGCCAAACATGATGGGAAAAAATATGGGACTAGAATGAAAACCCAGACACAAAGCAGTGAAAGTGTACTGTTTGTCTTGAAAAGGAAATGCACATTTTTACTGACTGTTCCCGTGTACTGGGATTAAGAAAAAAACATTGCAGATGTCGATGGAACCATATCGGGCTGCATTAGGGGTTTAAAATCAAAGACAAAACATAAAACACAGACAGAGCCAGTACAGTGTGTATATATATATATATATATATATATATATACATACATACATACATACATACATACATACATATATATATATATATATAGAGAGAGATATCTTTTGAATCAAATGGTCTTTTAGTTTAACTCTTTGGCCAAAGTGTCGTAAGCCCACGAGCCCCTCCAAGGCAGACCACATATCATGAGTCTTAACACTGGTATTGTACAGGTTAATAAGAGATTCAATCAGACTTAGAACTATGCAACTAATTTTGACAGATTTATTATAAATCATTCTTCCTGGTAATGTACAGGTTATTAAGAATCTATTTTAGTGTTAGGGCCCTTGAGATGTGGTCTGCCTTGGAGGGGCTCAAGGGCTTACAAAACTTTGGCCAAAGAGTTAAACTAAAAGACCATTTTATTCAAAAGATATCTATATATCTATATCTATATCTATATATATCTATATATATATATATATATATATATATATATAGGCACTGTACCGTGTATTTGTGTCAATGGATGTAGCACTGAGCTCTGTCTGTGTTTTATGTTCTGTCTCTGATTTTAAATATATATTGCCATGCTCAGTAGCACTCCTCTTTGACACTTATATGCATATATATATATATATATGTTGTGGTTATTTTGGGGGTTCATTATGAGCTTACAGGGGTTCTGTATGTTTTGCATTAGGGGTTAATCTAACCATGAAGTCAGCCACACTTACCACCACATTGGCTGGCGGCGGGGTCACTTTATGGAGTGCGCGGTAGTCGATTGATTTTCCGTGTTCCATTTGATTTCTTTACAGGCCAAATATGTGAGCAGAGATAGTTTGGTCTGTTTTGTCATGTCTCATATGTATTTCTTCATGCTGTGTTCCAGAACTCATTGTGTGTGTGTGTGTGTGTGTGTGTGTGTGTGTGTGTGTGTGTGACCGTGCCTGTAGCAACGCCCACATTTTTAGTATCAAGAGGTACCTGGCTCCCACAGAAAGCTGTGATAATCCAGTTTTAACCAGGTTTTAATGATCTGCAAAATGATTGGCTTAAGAATAGGGAGTAGTGTGACGGTCGGAGGTAGCGGGCCTTCATTAATAAAAGGCGAAGCCCGGCCGGTTGCCTCAAGAGACCGTGGATAATGGGCCAAGAGGGTTAGCTCTTGGGTCCAGTAAAACAATGTATTTTCTGTAACCATGTTCCCCTATACGGTCCCCTGCAGGGTTGTGGGATAGGAATGCCAAGTAGGGTTGTGATTTCCCCCCAGGACATACCTGCTGAAAAGTGATTCTGGGAGCGGGGGTGATTATTAGGGAACCCCTATAGCCAGCCCCATGTGTATTTGGGCAGGAATCCACTGCCCAAAATGTATTATAGGCATACCCCGCATTAACGTACACAATGGGACCGGAGCATGTATGTAAAGCGAAAATGTACTTAAAGTGAAGCACTCCCTTTTCCCCACTTATCGATGCATGTACTGTACTGCAAACGTCATACACGTGCATAACTGATGTAAATAAGGCATTTGTAACAGGCTCTATAGTCTCCCCGCTTGCGCACAGCTTCGGTGCAGGTAGGGAGCCGGTATTGCTGTTCAGGACGTGCTGACAGGCGCATGCGCAAGTTGCCGTTTGCCTATTGGGCGATATGTCCTTTCTCGCGAGTGTACTTAAAGCGAGTGTCCTTAAACCGAGGTATGCCTGTACAAGTATTTTTTGTGGTTTCCCCTTTCCGGGCATGCAATCAAACAGGGATTTCTGGTGCCTGAGTTTTAAGGGGGAGTTTGCGGAGAAAGTTGTGTCAGAATGTGCATATCAGGTCGGGGACCAGAGTTACCGGTTCCCTGATAAATGTATCCGACAATCAGGCATGAATTTCGGATACATGTATGCACATTGCCCCGGCAATATCTCCCCTTAAAAACGTAACCGCGACTCACCACTAGGGTGCCCTGCTTCAGCGTAGCCCGGGAAGGAAAATGAGCCAAATGAAATGTGTTTAATATCCTTAGAAAAGGGGTTCCTGGTTTAGGGGTACCCCAATTACCGTTATGGCTCCCCGCAAACAGTATAGGTTTGTGGGTACCCATCTGTACATAAGGACGGGTGGGCTATGGAAGTCCTTATGAACAATAAGCTGTCATACACAGCTCACTAAGGGAATAGATAAAGCATCGTATCTATCAGACCTATCCATTGGTGCTAGAGAAATACCTGTGTGATACTACTATATATATATATACACAGGAGGCACCTTAGACGCTACCCTCTGTCCCCACCTACCCCCTGATCAATTTTAACCATTAGTCGTTAAGTGTCTTTACATAGATGTTAAATAAAATATTTTATATGTATTATTAAATGGTGTATGGGCTCCACCCAAGGATTAAATTATTCCTAACCATTTATTTGAGATAAGCGAGTGCAAATAGGTTCTTGTTGGGTTACTCTCTTTGTACCCCATCCCCCTCTGCATATGTATCTTCATATCCTGTATGCACCCTATCTTCCACAATATCACTTATAAGTGGAGAGCGGCATTATATTTTGTTATATATTAATAATACACACCAAATATCACTGGGTTGAACTGGACGAGGCTTAGATATGATAAAGTATAATTTATTCCTTGAAAAAGGTGAACACACGAGATATACAAATAACAGACAAAATATGAACTTACTTAAAGTTGGGAATGATGAAATAGTCAGAAATCGTGACTAGCAATTCATACAGCAATCTTCAAAATCACCAAGACACGAAAGACAATAGCCATAGGCTGAGCCTGGTTCTTATACAATTATTTCCCATTGAACACAACCTAAACCCAGCCCGTCTCATAAATCAGTGGTGAGGTTGACAGTTTTCTCCAGAGTAAAACTCCTCCCACCCAAGGACATTTAAAAACTGCTTTTCCTATCTAAATAACTTCAGTAGTACTTACGGGCACGCGAGACATATTAATACATTCCGGCACGCATGACTCTCCCAATAAGACTAAATATTACTGTGTAATACTAAAATTAAGGGAGATATTAATATCTGTCTCTTAGGACCTGCTAGACATCATGTGTCTGTAATCGTTATTTGCGGCTCGGTCCCCCGGTTACACGTGTAATTTTTAGCACGTTCAGCCGAGGACATCTCATGGTATTCTTATATTTAATAAGGTCACTCATTCTGATATCTCCTTGGGTAACAGCACCCCTGGCCCCCATAACCCCTGGCAATAAATCCTTTGAAGCAGGGACTCCTGTGTAGAGAACATTTTTCACAGGTGCTAGATTTCACACCCAATGCCCCAGACATGGGCCTAGCTGTCTATACCAGCAAGATGTGTTAACATACACCAAACCCCCTCTGTACTTTTCACACCCAACTGCAATCAAGTCTGTTGAAGCCCAGATATTTCTGAAAAGACACATTTGTATTTTCCTAAACTGCAGCTCAATTAACCCCTTAAGCCCCAATGTGTGTGTGGTGCAGACACTGGCACAGAAACAATACATTTATACAGGGGAATAAACAGTTGGATGGCTGAAGCAAGGCAAAAACACATTACTGGACCCCAGTCCAGTTAACCCCTTGCTTCCCAGGTGAGAGTAGAGGGTGGCCAAATGGGGTGTAACCCCTTTAATCCCGGACCAAATCCCTTCTCTCTTGACAGTGTTTTACTTGGAAGGTAAATTGTGTCCATTGGATCTTAATAGGATAGGAGGGGCTATAGTTATGCATGCATATATATATATATATATATATATATATATATATATATATATATATATATATATATATACACAAGATAGCCCCCAGATCCAGATTCACCTCCTGATAAAGTGTGACTGTTTTTTTCATGATTGTAAGTTTTTAACTTGTTTCATGAAGTGTTATTTTTTTTTATTACTTATTTCGTCTTTCTATGCGCTCTTTTTGTGTATGTTTGTTGTCCTCCAGTTTGCCCCGTTGATCGCGGGAGAAACTTGAGCAGCATGATTGACAGTATTTTGGATATTTATGGGGAGATTATGAGATCAGCACGTACCCAATTCTTTCTCTAATTTTATCTCATCATCCTTTTTATTACACCCTTTACATTGCAAGACTAAAACCTGGTTAATCACAGGGGAGGCTGAATCCAATGGGAATTGACTGGCACTGTATGTTTGAAACTATTTCCCAAAAAGCTCCATGTTGTACTTGATTCCTGGCAGTGATCAGTTCCCAAGAATGCAACTATCACATAGGACCAGGCACACTCAAATCCTACGTCGCTAGTACCCTACTGGTCTTACGTGACTCCCAAGGTAACCATGTAGCTCCATCTGCTGTGGAACGATCAGCTCCGTCTGCAATCCACAATACCCTGATGCAGGGGCCCCCACCTGTACCCTACCCATAAAGTCTCATCTGTACCCTACCCATGAAGTCTCATCTGTACCCTACCCATAAAGTCTCATCTGTACCCTACCCATAAAGTCTCATCTGTACCCTACCCATAAAGTCTCATCTGTACCCTACCCATGAAGTCTCATCTGTACCCTACTCATGAAGTCTCCTTCACACCTCCAGTCTCAGGTGTTCCTGGTAGCTGCCACCTTTTGAAGATCACGACAGGGTTACCAATGTAAAAAAAACAGGGGATTCCGACAGTGTTTTTCCAGAGTAGAAATAGTTTTATTACGAGCACAGCATCAATAGGACAAACCAATTAAGAGAGCTCCTCCCTGGTCAGGACAAGGGAATCTCATTCAGTGCGCGTGCTCCAGCCCCACCCTACCTTCTTATCTAGCATTCTTCTGTAACTTCTCTCTTCTCCCAAGCAGGAGGGTTCTTTTTTTTGTGGGATGAGTACCATTGTCCTGCGTTACCCATTGTTTCAGAGGAGCATTCTGTCTAAGGCAAGGTCATAGTGAAGATAACAGCTCAGTACAATGTGTGTAGCGGTTCCTAGGTAACTGTTCTCCCCCTTCAACCTGCCTCTTGTATCATTGGAATATAAACCCATCCCTCGCTGGTCCAGGCTCATGAAATAGTCTCTCTTCTTACCCAGAATCCTCTTCGGGTAAATATAATAGCTACATATATAATATATATAATAGCTACATGGAACAGTTTCATCACCGACTCAAGTATTCATTTCTAGTCTTAGAGGCTAATTCTATATACGCCGGAATTGGCTCAATTGGCCACTGATATAGAATACGCCCCCTAAGGGTGTAATTCAATGGAGTCCAACGGGGGGGGGGCTGTTACCTGATAACTCCCATTGACGTCATTGGGAGTTTTTCCCGAAAGCAGCTTGAATGGCCAGTTCGGACTGTATTGAATGACCCCCTGTAGAATATTAGAACAGTTTGAGCTAAACCAGTCGTACAGGATGAATACCCACAAATAAGTAAATTAAGACATGTATATACACATTTTAATAAAAGGTCTAATATGGTCCCTAATAAATCTAAAACTGTTTAATGAATGTGGAGTGTGATATTCATCTAAAAAATAACACCACAATGTATTTAATTCTTTATTTCATAAGTTAGAAATCACTATCCAGACAAACTGTATTTACATCAGAAATTCACATTCTTTACAGCTATACTGTATAAGAGAGCGGCTCCCACTTAACAGAGGACAGGAATTACATCTTGCAACACACACACACACACACACACACACACACTGTAACTATTACATTGTATATTATAAAATACACACAACGTGTAACAGAGACTTACGGTTCATAAAATAAAACTGGGCCCCACATGGCCAGCCAGACTGCGTAGGTCCGCAGGTGTAATACAGCAAGGATTTGGTGCGTCAGATTAAAAAAAAAATATCAAAACTGCTTTAGAAAGAGCGAGAAAATATCGCAACGTACGTTATGCGCAGACTGCAGTTTAAAAGAGGAAATGGAAATTTGGGTGAATAAATACAAATGTAGCATTACCAGCACATGTCAATCACTGGTAATTAACTAGAGAAATGTATCACTATTACAGTAAAAAAATATTACTGCAAAATATAAGTTTTGGTGCTTATCCCATAAAGCAATAACAGACCATACGATACCGGTTGCAACACGACATCAAGGGACAGCACGCAGGTAAGTAAATCATACATTTTCTATATTTGATGGAAGACACAAAAAACGACGTTTCGGTCCCCCAGTGGGACCTTTCTCAAGGTGGTGCAAGCACGTTTCGCACCACCTTGAGAAAGGTTCCACTGGGGGACCGAAACGTTGGTTTTTGTGTCTATCAAATATAGAAAATTTATGATTTACTTACCTGCGTGCTGTCCCTTGATGTCGGTTTGCAACCGGTATCGTATGAGATATAGATATACGTATACACAGTGTGTGTGTGTATGTGTATGTGTACATATATACATACATACATACATACTGCAATGTGCAATTCTTGGCCAACCTCTTCAGCGCCTGAGGAGGAGCGAGCAGCATACTGGCCTAGAATGTGGTTAGCGCTGCACGAGGCGTTACAATGAAATAAAAAGCAGGCACAGCAACAGATATCCTTATAAATACAAAGCATATTCCTATAAGTGAGACTAAAAGATTCCAACGTACCTTAAAAAGGGAATAGTATTTCTTTCTAACATTTTCAAGATCTACTGTCACGCTACACACATAAACACACTATTGCGTCTGTAAACTCTGGTGAGTTTAACAGTAAACACTACTGAAGACAACGGTTGAGGTTATAACACACACATTATTTGAACGCAAGGAAATGGAGGTAAAGACCATTTGGGGGGGGGGGGAGGGGTTAATAAGAAACTCCAGATACCGATTATGAAATAATGTAAGAATATGGCTGGAATAGGAACTAGGAGCGGGAAATGCCTGGTTTCCCAACCCCGTTCCTTTATTTAAAGTGAATTATTTATTGTAACATTACCATTTTCCCCCGTACAAATACAATCGCTGGTTCTATGCCTCTGCCCTAATTTATGTAGCTAAAGGACATCCCATTTATATGGAAATGGCTTAAAGTGATCATTTTGTAATTACACCAGTTTGCGGCCCTAAAACAGCAGATTTGCCACAAAAATGTAATTCTATTGTCGTTGCAGCAGTTTAAAAATGTAAAAAAAATTTTTTTTGTCATAGCATCGAGCAGCACATTCTAAACCCCGTGTCTGTACAGAGCAGTGTCACAGTTACTACAATTACAAATAATGGAAGTTGAACCAGTAAACACTGAAATCCAGTCATGGCCATGCATGGCTGTTCCGAATTCAACCATTTCCAGATTTCATACACAGAATTACAGAACACACGCAATCCGATGCCTCAAATTCTGCTTCAAGTGAAGCGATTTCGTTCCTATTTCTCCCCCTCCCAAAAAGTAAACAGTCAACCTCTACGCCAGAGACTGTCAACTAGCTCTCTAAAGGGGTCGGATACTAAATTACGGAGTAGAAGGGCCTTGTAAAGCCATGAAGAATATTATATTGATAACGTGTACCATATATATTTACATTACCTTAACGTACACACGAGTTTCAGTGGAAAAATCTGCGCTTAGCTGCCAAAGCATCTAGCGAGAAATTAGCAGGAGCAGAGTGTCCATGATCGGGGTCCCATGACGGGCACCAGCTGTTTCTCTGTTAACCAGGGCTTCATGGCGATGCCATCACTGTGACTACACCGGGGCCCCGTGCTTAACGAGGCCCCCCGCGCTCTCCCCCCGGGACCTCACCTGTGCAGCGGCAGCAGAGGGAGCCCACCTGGGCGGCGATCACGGAAGCCGGGGCCGACTTCCGTTGGGGCCCAACTTCCGTGTCCGGACCCCTCTAGCGCTGACACCACCCCACAGGTAGGGCTCCGGGGAAGGGGAGAGGCCCCGAGATTTTGCAAGCCGCTCCGGATGCTAAACAATCTGGATTAAATGCAGGAAACTAAATGAACACGCTTCTTACACTGAAATCCACCGGGCAAGAAAAATGATGTCTAACCTGCATCCAGGAGCAAACAGAAGAACATAGGCTGCCTGGTCAATATTCTTTGAAGCCATCGTCTCCCTGCTAGTGAAGGTTTTATCCCCGCTGAAATGAATGGGGCCTACATCTTCTCTAGCAAAGAGATGATGGCTTCAGAGCATATTAAATAAAATAAACACAGGCGGGACCTACCGGTACCAACCTGAAATGTCGCCACCTGCGGCAAAACTTTTTTTGGGGGGGGGCACACAAATGGCGTGAGCAAATGTTTCTGCCAAGAAAAAAATAAAAATGGAGAAAATACGGCAAGTTTGGCGTAGACCCGAAAACGTCTTAGTGTTAGCGCAGAATTAAATTCCTAGGTATCATCCGCAAAAAATGTATTTGACGCAGCACGGATATATTTATATGTTAGCAAAACGTATTCTTTTCACAGTACGGCCATCATAAATAATATTACACTAATACTTCATATTTACTAACATTATACATTAAAAAATTAAATACAATTGAAATGAAAACAATGGTGTGTCGACCCTATTTTGCACATGACGTCAATGTGTCACACGCGGTGCGTCCCGCGTGTGAGTCCTCCGTGGGTACGGCGCACGGCGCTGGAAGGTTCGTACCTTTTCACGCACGCATCTTTTCATGGAAATCGATGTGCATTTATCGGAGAGAAGTGTCTCGGTATTGTCCAAGATACGGACGCATCATAAAAACTAGAAAGCACAACTCGCACTCCTCACCCATTTAACGGGGGGGGGGGGGGGGGGGGAGAGGGATTAACCCTTTCAGTTCCGGAGGGGTCGTGGTGTCCCGAGTGTGTTCAGGTGACAGCGGCAGTCATTTGGGAGGAGACGGCGCCATTTTCTTCGTTTCTTTGTCTTGGTTAGATCGCATTCTGCGTCTCAGGGAAACGCAGGCCGCAAGCGGTGATCACACACGCTCCCACGGCATGACGTAGTTACTATGTCTCCTAGGGCACTCAAAAGGGTCAGTGACCTCTTGGCGGCTTCC
Organism: Ascaphus truei; assembly: GCF_040206685.1. NCBI lineage: Eukaryota > Metazoa > Chordata > Amphibia > Anura > Ascaphidae > Ascaphus > Ascaphus truei. The sequence goes on from NC_134499.1 coordinate 13,230,396, forward strand.
CCCCCCCTCCCCCTTTATTTTTTTTACATGTATAGGAAGCCGGGGGTGGGGGGGGGGCCCTAGTTCCCGGAGAATGTACCGCCGGCACTTCATAGAGATTTAAAACCCCTCGCGTCACGTGGGAGAAGCAGCGACCAAACGACGTTCCTGCTTCCTATTGCCCTCGCGTCACGTGGGAGATGTAAACCTCCATTTTGTGTCCCCAGCTGCAGGGTCATCCTTCCCCGGTAAGGATCTCCGGAGCAGAGATGATCTTAGTTCAGCTCCCGAGACCCCGATTACTATACATGTGCGGGAGGGGAGGGGGGGGGGGAGAAGCCTGGGGGGGTAATGCGAGTAGTGGGGGATCCGCTCCTATAAAACACTTTGCGCTGGCAGCAAAGGGATTCCGGTCAATGTACGAACCTGCACGCCGCAGGCCGCAGAGAAAACGCCGTTACAACGGGCTCCCAAGCACAGGTCTCGCTTTCGAACGCTCCGTGGACCATTGTCCCTGTAACGACTCGGCCTTCCCGGACCGTCTTGCTCACCCGATGCGACTACAGCTGCAATAATAAATGGGAGACACACAAAGCGCTCAGTTATCCAGGGAGCGAGGCGGCGTCTCCCCGCTTCAGACCAGCAGAACACATGCCTGTGGGTACCACGTTAATATTGGGTGCCTGGGGAACCCTAACGGCTTTTTGCTTCATTAAAAAAAAAAAAAGTGTGACTGTGGAACCTAGAGAATTGAATCTCATTGCCCGCCCTAAAGAAATGTAACCATGCTTACAGCAAAGATTTGGCAGCTTGTGTGTCTTTGAAAATGAAGCCGGACTTCTTTTTCTTTTGGGCCTCTTAATGAAGAAGTGTTGGTCACTCAAATGTGTTCTACCCTTTATTTCCCCCCCCCCCCTTATCAGAGAGGTAATAAGGGGAGGGGGAGGGAGGGGGCTCTGCCTGTGCAAACTCTTGTAGAACGCACAGTGACGTCAGACAGAAGGGAGCAGCCGGAGGAGATCTAACCCCCTCCCAAGTCTCCGCTCATAGTGTTTACAAACAATAAAAATATATATTTTGGGGTAAATAAGGCATCAATCACTCAGATGTGACCCCAAAAACAGGTCCCTGCTATTAGTACGTTTTGCCCCTAGGAGGGACGGACCATTTAAATGATTCTAGCATTTTCTTGGTACCAGTTAGGCCCCTTGGGTCCCCGCGGGGCCCCCCATGCTTGCCGCACCCTATAGCAGAGTAGATGGGAGTTTTCTTGCCTGCGGTGGGATGTTGGTGAATTTCAGCCGGGTGAGAATCCTCTTCACATCTTCCAGTTTGGGTCTCATGTTTGAATTCCCCAGGGACAGAGCCCGGCTGTGAGAAAGCGCCCACCTCAGGCCCATCTTACTGACCGCCAGGGGCCGGGGAAGCTTCTCCGAGATCCCCTGCTCTTCCTCTGCGGTCACGGTGACGAGAAAAGCGTCTTTCTCCAGCTCGTTAATCCCAACTGATCGATAGCAAGAAAGAGAAAGGAATACACTCAATACAAAAGCTCCACCATGCATTCATTCACCAATATAGTAAAAAAAAGGTACACACACACACACACACACACTCTCCCATACACACACACACACACTCTCCCATACACACACACACACACACACACACACACACACACACACACACACACACACACACACACACACACACACACACACACACACACACACACACACACGACTAACAGATATTGCCGCAATCAAATCACTAGTTCAGATTTTGAAAATGAAGTAATAACCAGCAGTATGGCAAAAGGTATCACCCCTGGCAGCGCTAAAGGGCAAGAATAATATATAGACACAAAAGAGAAAAAAAGAAGCCCTAGAAAAAGCACTCCAAATAAGATGGATTTTATATATATTATTTATATGATTGTCACGTAAATATTACTGCTGTGAAGCGCTATGTACATTAATGGCGCTATATAAAGAATATATATACACAGCATGTGTATATGTGTATGTAAATTATATATATATATATATATATATATATATATATATTGTATGTCTTTATTTATAAAGCGCCATTAATGTACATAGCGCTTCACAGTAGGAATACACGGGGTAGACAAATAAATAACAGATAATATAAATAACACATCATGGGAATAAGTGCTTCAGACATAAAAGTAACATTAAGGAAGAGGAGTCCTTGGTAGGTAGCGAGAACGTACAGAGACAGCAGGAGGGATATATATATATATATATATATATATATATATCAATCAGTGTTGCAGACCTGTCTGACATGTGACAGTGTGTGTATGTATATGTGTAATATATCTATATCTATATACAGTGGTTGACAAATCACCAAAAAATCTACTCGCCACACAAAAAAATCTACTCGCCACCTAGTACCAAACGTGTGCTGCTTGGGCCAATATTTACTTGCCCGGGGGTTAAATCCACTCGCCCGGGGCGAGCAAATGTATAGGTTTGTCGAACACTGTCTATATACACACACACATACACACACACACACAGTGATGTATGACATGTGAATGTGCTCACAAGTAATATTTTGTATAATTATATATACACAATAAAAAATATTACTTGTGAGCACGTTCACGTCATACATCAAAATACATATACTAAAGGACTGGGAGGTCTGAAACATCGCTCCCCCATTCTTGTACTGACTCCTTATGCTTGCCTGATGCATTAAACCTGATTTATAGCTACAAGAGAGTGCTACAGAATTCTTTGATGTTTGTAATTATATATATATCGAATGGAAATATTACTGTATGCTCATTTGCATGTCTTAGACAGGTCTGCAACCTCGCCTTTCACCATTATCACCCAGCATACAGTGCTCCCACTGAACCAAGGGATTCTGGGAAATTACATGCAAATGAGCACACAATGCCAGCTTTTGCCACACACACAGACACACACACACACACACACACACACACACACACACACACACACACACACACACCTTGGTCTGCAAGTAATAATGGATTGGAACATTTTGAATGAAATCAAAAAGAGAATGAAGATAGTGCCCAAAGTCATGCAGTAGCTGCAAAGGCAAACGAGATCTTATCTTGCATCAAACGGGCAATGGATGGAAGGGAAGTAAACATAATTATGCCCCTTTATAAAGCATTAGTAAGACCACACCTTGAATATGGAGTACAATTGTGGGCACCACTCCTTAGAAAATACATTATGGAACTACAGAGTGTAGAGAAGAGCCACCAAATTAATAAAGGGGGTGGACAATCTAACTTATGAGGAGAGGCTAGCTAAATTAGATTTATTTACATTAGAAAAGAGGCGTCTAAGAGGGGATATGATAACTATATACAAATATATCTGGGGACAGTACAAGGAGCTTTCAAAAGAACTATTCATCCCACAGGCAGTACAAAGGACTCGGGCCATCCCTTATGGTTGGAGGAAAGGAAAATGTCACCAGCAACAAAGGAAAGGGTTCTTTACAGTAAGGGCAGTTAAAATGTGGAATTCATCCCCCCCATCCTATTCTCTTGTGCTTTTTGTTTGTTAACTGTTCATAAGCCTATCTTATTGAGGCTATAAGATAGAATTGGCTCAATATAACTTATGTTACTTCTGTAAGGCATCTTAAAAGATAGGCAGTAATATTTTCAATGTCTGACAGTACTGTATATGCAATGATTTGTTTGGAATGGAAAAACTCAAAAATTGAAGTTACAAAAAAAATAATAATGTGGAATTCATTACCCATGAAGACTGTGATGGCAGATACACTAGATATCGTCAAAAAAAAGTTGGACATCTCTTTAGAAAGGAAAGGTATACAGGGATATACCAAATAAGTAAACATGGAAAGGATGTTGATCCAGGGAGAAATCTCATTGTCAATATTTGGAGTCAGGAAGGAATTTATTTTCCCCTTATGAGATATCATTAGATTATGTCACTGGGGTTTTTTGTTGCTGTCCTCTGGATCAATATACTGTAATAACAAATATAGGATAAAGTATCTGTCGTCTAAATTTAGCTTAGGTTGAACTAATGGACACATGTCTTTTTTTCAACCTCATCTACAATGAAATTATGTAACTATGCAAGATGAGATGGAGCACATTTGGAAGAAATAAAAAACAATCTTTCAAGGGAAACTTCCACTGTGCCTTAAGAGGACCCGTGTATTCTGCGTGTGTGCATGTGTGGATGTGAAACCTGGACCCCAAGTACCAAGATAATTCAAAGGCTTCAGACAACTCAAAGAAGTATGTAGAGATGTAGGCTGGGTATGCCCCAAAAGATAGCAAGAGGAATGAATGGGTTCCAAACCAAACAAAAAGAAGTCTGTTGCATCATCATAAGGGTGAAGAAATGAAAATGGCGCTGGGCCAGAAATATCGCAAGAAGAAATGACCATCATTGGACAAAGATGGAACTCAACTGGATTCCAAGAGAGAACAAAAGACCATGACCACGGACAAAAAGTAAGATGGGAGGATGGGAACAGAAAATGTGGCGATGTGGAGAAGAGAGGCTGTAACTGCAGTGCCTGGAAGATCACTGGGGAGACTTCATCCAGCAGTGGGGAAACAAGGGCCGATGAGGATGAAGATATGTACACACAGTGTGAATAGATATATATACTTTCCATCATCAGCCCTTGTCTATTCACTGCTGGATGAAGTCCCCCCCCCCACCCCAATATCGTTGCTCAGGATAATAGACATAACAGAGAAATTGAAGAAGCTTCTCAAGGTTGAGGAAGGTTACCCGTATGAGACCAAAACATTGATGTGTGTTCATAAACTTTTTTTTTATTTGCCAAATTCACAAGTGATTGTGCGTGTGTGTTACTCGCTATATATCGATTTGAGGTCAACCATATTTTTTTTATATCAATATCTCTGTAGCTACCAAGAGAATATCGGTACAGCTTCTCTAGAGGCTCTGAACGAGACAGTCAACATCAGTTAAGATCACAGGATGTTTGTTTTTAGTACATGCCGTGTGGTTCGAGTGAAGAACGACACATTGATGATATCATCCCGCTGGTACCGAATTAAGTCACAACGATGCTTGCTCAGCTTCAAGTCTTCTTCCCTACTGGCAATTTTTCTACATTGACTTATAAGATGACTTACCAGCTGAAGCCATGATGGTGGTGGTAATATTTGAGAGATCCAGAAGGACGCTCGGATATGTTGGGTAGAGCATGTAGAGATGTCTGTGCCACTGCAGGTCACCTTTTGTATTCGGAGCCTGCTGTGAATTATGGACATTTAAGTCATCTAAACTCTGTATCTTCGATTTACAGATGGGAACACTGTTACATTTTCATAAACTGAAATGTATCTTAAAATCAGCACCAATCTTACCTACTGTACACTAGTATATGTTAATGTAATAATAATAATACAGGCAGTCCTCGGTTATCCGACACAATGCGTTACTCAAAATGGCGTTGGATAGCGAAACGTTGTAAAGTGAAACACGTTTTCCCATAGGAACACTGTTTAAATAAAATGTTCCGTTCCTAAAGGCATTTTTAACACTAAAATACACCAAATATTTTACGCAGGCAATAAGATACGCAGCACACACATAAATTATATAGTGTATATACTGTATTATATATATAATATAATAAATAATATATATAATATTATATAGTATTATATAGTATAATATAATATAATATATATATGCTTTTACGACGCTTTGCAACGTTGTTTATGTGTATGTGTGTATATATACAGTATACACACATACACAAACAACGTTGCAAAGCGTCGTAAGAGCGTTGGATAAGCCGTTTTGGCGATGTAAAAATGAATATAGGTATGCATTGCATAGCGTTGGATAAGCCATTCGTTGTAAAACGAAGCGTTGTAAAACGAGGACTGCCTGTAATAATATTACTGTATTATTGTACTATTGTACTGCGGAATATATTGGTGTATTATAAATAGATTAAGAATAGGTTTCTGCCTAGGTGTTGAAGTCTTTTAACCGCCATGGTTAAGATTCTACAATGACACCAATAACCAGTGGCTACATCAGGACCACACTACAGGTGCAGAGAAAGCATGGTATATGAGGTCAAGACCTAGAGATAGTCTACAATTGACATGCAAACGTGAATATAATATTTAATACAATGGACTTTATCGGTAAACATGTGTTTCCACAACCATTAGCCCAGCGGAGTTAGGATTTGAGGGTTATGGTTTAAAGAATGACAATCCAATGGACAAAGTCTATTGGACTGAATCACTAAAGCGAGACAACCATGATGTCTCATTGACGGCCATTTAAGCAAATGACTATTAATAAGCATCTATGTGAGGGAGTCGCAAAGCTCCGATAACATGTGCATACAAGCGAACCTTGTCTCTACCGAGCATGGAGATCACAATACTCTCCTTTCCCACATGTCTACGCAGAAGTCCTACTCACAGAGTTGTTATATGGAGGGCTTCCCTCTCCCCAGAAAAGGAAGACTGACTTCCCTTCAGCAGTCAGGACTGAGGCAGCCTTTGCTTCTTGAGAATGCCAAGAGACCTCCCATTCCCAAAGTATCTCACCCGAAGTGCCATCAACAACAATGATCTGAAACAAGAAACAACCCCTGGAACATTATATTAGTTCAACAACCTTCGCCTTCCCCCAAATCGGTGTTGAAGTTGGGACACCCAATATTCCAAGAAACAATGTAGTATGTGTCTTTGGTGGGTATTCCTTCAAATGCATCTTTGACCCTTTGCCAAAAAATTTATAACAGTCTAAGTCAATCAGAAAGCTCCATGTGTGAAAGTTCTATTCGTGACGTTACCCGTGAGCATGTTTGAAACTGGCGTTCTGATTGGTCAAAGTCTACAGACGATATACATTAAACGTACAGCATTGCAACAAGTGACACATGGGAAGGGGTCATCAACCAAGCAGGGAAGGTGCACAAGTGGATATCAAATGAGGTATCAAGCGAGACCCAGGAGATGTAGTTCAAAGTTGTAGCAGCCGTATTGGCCCTGAAGAAATGTAGATTCATTGTAGGTTGTGATGTCTCTTATGGGACCAACAATGGGTTCTTCATAGATAAAAGCCTAGTGTACAGGGTTTTCCAAACCTCTTACTTATGAGAAGAGCAACAGACAGTATTTAACTATATAATGTGTATTATGCTGGATGTTGCGTTGGAGCCTGTGTGTCTCTTCTTGTATACATTGGGCCACTGCCCAGTCACACTCTTATTGATACAAATACATACAGTATAGTGGGTTTGGAGCTTGCAGGGACTGTGTGTGTACCTGAAGAAGGAACTTATGATGCTCTGGGTCAACATCAGGGGAAGAATACATACAGTATAGTGGGTTTGGAGCTTGCAGGGACTGTGTGAAGAACACATACCTTTTTTACACCATTGTTGCTCTGAACCTGCAGGAGGAAATCCAGGTTTCCATCAGAGTTAAAGTAACCCGTCTCAGGCTGACTGCGAGAAGGGGAAAACGGGGGCCATTATTTATACCCATCCCGGAAGCAGAACATATTAGGAACATGTATGCGACGGATAATAGCAGACTCACACCCATACATTCAGCACAACTGCAGGGGTGGGATCCCACATACGTGATTTAGTAGAGGACAGTTGACTTGACATTGTATACCACCTATGCATATTCTCAGTCTCTCATTCTCTCTCTCTCCAAGCAGTATGTATATCTTTATTTATATAGCGCCATCCATGTACACAGCGCGTCATAGTGGGAATACATGTGGCACAACACATAATGGGAATAAGCGCTTCAGACATAAAAGTAACATTAGGAAAAGGAGTTCCTGCCCTGAAGAGCTTAAAATCTAAGTGTTAAGTAGGGAGAACGTACAGAGACAGTAGGAGGGTGGGTAAGTGCGCCTGCAAGGGGCACTGGTCAGTTCATGAGATGTAATCGTATCAGCCACAGAGCTATTCATACGCTTCGTTACAGAGGTGGGTTTTAAGATGGGTCTTAAAGATGGAGAGAGAGGGTGCCAGTTGGATATTGTGGGGAAGGACATTCCAGGGGTGTGGGACAGTGAGTGAGGCTCCATGGAAGGAGTAATGAGGGAGTACCTCCCAGTGAGTGAGGCTCCATGGAAGGAGTAATGAGGGAGTACCTCCCAGTGAGTGAGGCTCCATGGAAGGAGTAATGAGGGAGTACCTCCCAGTGAGTGAGGCTCCATGGAAGGAGTAATGAGGGAGTACCTCCCAGTGAGTGAGGCTCCATGGAAGGAGTAATGAGGGAGTACCTCCCAGTGAGTGAGGCTCCATGGAAGTCTATAATAGACAAAGCAGTGAGCAAGACTATATCCCAGTATATGGTCGATCAGGCCAGTGTCACCAGCACTAACCAACAAGGAAGGCTACAGCATGTGTAGAGACCCCAGACGGTTACACAATGAAGATATTCACAACCTGTGAACGTTCTTGAGCCTGCGGCTCCATCGCTGCTCCAGATCTTGGCCCCGCAGCAGAGTTAGACCTTCGCTTGTTGTGACGAGCAGGTCACTGCAGTTACTCCCGGGGACCTGCACCGTCTGCAGGAACTCCACCCCTGCACTGCAAGGTCAAGAAAGCTACGGTCACCTCCCTAGTCTCATACATGTGTAACACAGGGGGGGGGGGGGGGCGCAACTCCAGTCCTCAAGGGTCACCAACAGGTCACGTTTCAGCATATCCCTGCTTCAGCACATGTGGCTCAGTCATAATGAGCCTGTTGGTTACCCTTGACTGAAATTGGCCACCCCTGTTGTAATATAATATGCATCACGAGGGGGCAATTTGCTGCAAAACATTGTCATACATCCAAGCTTAAATCGCTTATGTTAACCGCTCTAAGGCTGCGCTTATAGTGCCGGCGACAGCGACGCGACGTCGCGTCAAAACAAATGCATTGCTGCCGTCGCATGCGCTTATAGTAAGCGCGGCGGAGTGACGGCTTGGTCGCGATCGCTGGAAGTCATCTCAATTTGATTTTTCCAGCGACCGTAGCCCGACGTCACCATCGCCGGCACTATAAGCGCAGCCCGATGTCACCATCGCCGGCACTATAAGCGGAGCCCGACGTCACCATCGCCGGCACTATAAGCGTAGCCCGACGTCACCATCGCCGGCACTATAAGCGGAGCCCGACGTCACCATCGCCGGCACTATAAGCGCAGCCCGATGTCACCATCGCCGGCACTATAAGCGGAGCCCGATGTCACCATCGCCGGCACTATAAGCGGAGCCCGATGTCACCATCGCCGGCACTATAAGGCGTAGCCTGATGTCACCATCGCCGGCACTATAAGCGGAGCCCGACGTCACCATCGCCGGCACTATAAGGCGTAGCCTGATGTCACCATCGCCGGCACTATAAGCGGAGCCCGACGTCACCATCGCCGGCACTATAAGCGGAGCCTTACTCCTCAAACACCCACGGTGCAAGTGGAACAAACCCCTGCAATTGTCACGTGTTTTTGACCAATGCTCCAGTTTGATACATAGAAACATTGAATGCGACAACAGATGAGAACCAATCGGCCCAGCGAGTCTGCCCATATCAGAGATACTTCTCCCCTCGAATCTAGCAAAACAGGCTCTACAACAGGATCTGAGAACATTCATGATGCTCGAGGCTTATAAATCCCGTCTACACACAGCAGCACTTCTCCTAGAATACTGTACCACTGCCTGCAAGTGTAACCCCATTTAGTGTTATCATACGGGTGTAATGGGTTAAAGGAGTTAAATATTGGGCACCTGCCCCCTTTAGATAGTGTGTTTGCCAAGTGACAGGCAGAGGCTTAGCTGTGTGTGTGTGTGTGTGTGTGTGTGTGTGTGTGTGTGTGTGTGTGTGTGTGTGTGTGTGTAAAAAGAATACGCACAGCGCACTACTGATCAATTTAAAAGTATATTACCCAATTTAAAAAAAAGCATTTGAACCCTTACAATTAAAAATATATTCATAGACACTCAAAGGTCACTGGTCAAAAAGGAATTTTTGTCACTTTAATGTAATTAATGCAATTTATCAACGAATGTTTGACGGTCTCCATCTGTTTTGTTTTTGTATTATATACAGTACCAACTTTGTTATTGTATTAATGAATTATTAACATGGCCGCTCGTTGGGCTTTTTTGATTGGCCGTGCCTGGTATTTAATGAGGAGTACTAGGTTTAGGACGTTACCTCCGATGAAGCCCTTAAGGTGCGAAACGCGTTGAGGTTACGTTACCCAGTAACGGCTCAGTAACGGCTTGGTGCTCCGACCCCATGAGAGATTCTGCACGCACGCTCTGATCTAACTGCACGCAGGAGGACCCCAGCGCGCGTCCCTGTGGATGATGCGGGTCGCTGACTCTCAGGTGTTTTTCTCTGCTATCTTTTAAGCTTTTATGAATATATTCTTAATTGTATCCGTTCAAATGCTGTGTTGTTGATTTTGCAATTTATTGTGATGCTGATCCCTGGTGCACTCTGTATTATTCTCTGTCATCTGTGCAGCTCTCCATTGGAAGGTGTGTGTGTATGTGAATGTAAATGTGTGTGTGTATATGTGTGCGTATGTGTGTATAAGTGTGTGTTTATGTATATGTGTGTATATGTGTGTGTTTATGTATATGTGTATATGTGTGTGTATATGTGTGTATATGTGTGTATATGTGTGTATATGTGTGTGTGTATGTATATGTGTGTGTATGTAAATGTGAATGTGAATGTAAATGTGTATGTGTGTGTGTGTGTGTGTGTGTGTGTGTGTGTGTGTGTGTGTGTGTGTGTGTGTGTGTGTGTGTGTGTGTAAATGTGTGTAAATGTGTGTGTGTGTGTGTGTGTGTGTAAATGTGTGTGTGTGTGTGTGTTGTGTGTGTGTGTGTGTGTTGTGTGTGTGTGTAAATGTGTGTGTGTTGTGTGTGTGTGTAAATGTGTGTGTGTGTGTGTGTGTGTGTGTGTGTGTGTGTGTGTGTGTGTGTGTGTGTGTGTGTGTGTGTGTGTGTGTGTGTGTAAATGCGTGTGTGTGTAAATGTGTGTGTGTGTGTGTGTGTAAATGTGTGTGTGTGTGTGTGTGTGTGTGCAAATGTGTGCAAATGTGTGCAAATGTGTGTGTGTATATGTGTTTGTGTGTACCACCAACTCACATTGGACCATGTGATACAGCATTAGAGCACACGTATTTGTTCTTTTCCTGTATCAGAGCATCTACAGATAAGCTCTGGTGATTTTCCACCAGAAGCAGCTAGAACGGCCTCTTCAAACAACACAGAATAAGGAAGGTCCTTAGCCGGGGAAGGTGGCAGCTACCTGTAGACATCGATCAGTTGGGACAGGTTGCCGGATCTGCGCTTTTCCCAGTCGGGCTCCTTTTTCTGCAGGACGGATGGGAAACTGTCCCTGTTTTTCGCCAGGGCATAAATATCCCTTAAGGCCACAGCCTGGAGGTTCCCTGTAATGGCAAAGAAAACCACTGGCCAATCTGGAGACGTGCTCAGCTTCACCGCTGGCAACAGGGGTTCCCATAAATCAGGGGTGCGCAACTCCTGTCCTCAGGGGCCTACAACAGGTCAGGTTTTCAGGATATCCCTGCTTCAGCACAGGTGGTGCAGTCATTATGACTGAGCCACCTGTGCTGAAGACGGGATATCCTGAAAACCGGACCTGTTGGTGGCTCTTGAGGACTGGAGTTGCCATAATATATACTTGCATTGCTGGTCCCTCTGGCAGGAAAAGGGTTAAAGAAGTGTATCTGAATTTATATGGACAAGAAAAAAGTGAGAAAAAAAAAATATATCAGAAGAACGCCCCCTTAAATTGTGCGTGAATGGAACATTCCAAGAGTCGTTTACACCAATTAGAGCCAATCAGAGCGTTTCATGTCGGAAAGTTCCATTCATGACGTTGGCGGTGAGTGTTGTTGAAAGCAGCGTGCTGATTGGTCTACCCCATGACCTATTACATTAAAGTTAAAGCATGATACGCAGCTAGTGACGCCTGGGGAGGGGAGAATTAGCAAGTGGAGGACAAGTTCAGCGTGGCGATGGGCAATAGGCCAGGTGGCTACATGTCCCACAGACAAAACCGCCGGCTTCTATTGCGCTTGGTATTTGTGGAAGAGAAAATAATGTCCACCGGCCATGTCAGTGCCAGTTTGGAAGAGATTGTTCCCAGTGGGATGCACAAGTGTGGCTAAACATGGCTGCCAGGCTTCTTCCTGCCGCAGACCAATCAGGAACAAGGATCCATGACCTGGAAATTACTGATTGGCTGCCTGAGCAGGAAGCCGTCTGGCAGCCATCTTGGTTGTGAGCAAACCTGCCACCACTTTGCGTCAAAGTCTGCATTCCCATCACTCACAACCCAGGCTTTGGTGTAGCATTGATTTTTAGCCCTTTGAGTGCCCCAAGATCTCGCATTACATCATGGGCTCTGGCCCTTCTGGGGCTAAGTCCCGCCCTTTCAGTGCTTGTTTTCTAAGGGGAAATCGCAGTCGTTCATTTCCGGGTTAAGGGGCACAGGGATCACACGACCACTCCGAGGAGCCTAACGGGTTAAAAGGACAACGGCACCACACTCCAACGGCACCACACTCCAACGGCACCACACTCCAACGGCACCACACTCCAACGGCACCACACTCCAACGGCACCACACTCCAACGGCACCACACTCCAACGGCACCACACTCCAACGGCACCACACTCCAACGGCACCACACTCCAACGGCACCACACTCCAACAGCACCACACTCCAACAGCACCACACTCCAACAGCACCACACTCCAACAGCACCACACTCCAACAGCACTTCTGTAAACATTTGTAAGTTGGGTGTGATATTGTCAAAAATGAACAAGTCGTGAAGTCTTACCAAACCCAAACAGAATGTAAATGGCTCCTCCGCCGGTGTAGTGGGCCAGTGGCCCTAGAAGTTTGCCTTCTCCCGAGATGCCGTATTTCACCATCCCGCCCAATGGTTTACCAGTACGACCAGACACCAGGAGAAAGCCCAGATCCGGCTGCAAGAGAGGGACGAGAACAAGCTGCTCACTTCTTCCAAGTCTCGAATGTCACAAATGTACCCAGCATTTTACCCTGAAGAGCTTGCAATCCAATATTAGCGCCTGAGGCACAGGGAGAGAAAGTGACTTGCCCACGATCGCAAAGAGAGATGACCTCGGATCACCCACTTCAAAGGCAGTGCTCGAACCCCTAAGGCTACGCTTATAGTGACGGCAAAACAAATACATTGAATCCGTTGCATGCGCTTATAGTAGTCCGTATTATTTGATATTTGGAGAGACAGTCGCCACATGTGACTGTCTCTAAACCAATCACAGAGCGCCTATTGCACTCTGCCCTCCCCCTTGGTGATGTCACTGGCCTTGTCGCCAGCGATGTCGCTCAAACTTTAAAACCAATTTTTGACAATGGCGACGGCATCGTTCGCGTCGCCGGCACTATGAACGCGGCCCGAGTTACTCCTCTTTGCCCATGAATTTGACGGAACGCTTAATACATTCGCCGTTCGGAAATATCTGTCTTTTACACTGTGCCTTCGCTTTTTTTTTTATTTTCCATCCCAACCACAAACTTTATGGTCCGTTCGCTGTGCAGTTTCAGAGATAAAAAATACATATTTTTTTTTGCGTGGCTAATTAAAGATGGCAGCCACGGGAAACCCAAGCAGAAAATCCCTCTGTTTCAGGACCACCACAGCACTGCCTAATCTCCCATTCCGTACGCTGTGAGGCGGCTTCCCCGCGCCGCAGGAGAGTTCAGGCCTGTTCATTACAATGACGCAGATATCTTCCCCAGCACTGGGAAGACGTCTTCACCCTACGAGGAATAAGGGTGCTGCTTTAACCACTACACCACAGAGTACCCCCGCCGTACTGGTTACCTGAGTCTCCCCTATGGTGAGCACCAGTAAGTCACTGGTGTGATCTTCGTCCAGGTCCGGCAGTATCACAGCAGGAGCCGCCACGGTTCCACCGGACATGTGGTTTGCGCTCATGGTCCACAGTGTCCTTCCTTCCAACAGAGATGAGAGACGTGGTTATTTACGCCACGTACCTGCACACTTGCCACGCTCCTCGGGGTCCCGTGGATTTCCCCGGCTCTGCCCCTGCTACAATGTCTCGCTTATACACTGCCCCTTCTCTCCCCCCAACTCTAGAACTCCCTCCCCCCAAGCTCCCTCTCTCCTCCCCCCACACCCACACGCTATGTCACCCCTACAATGCATTGGTGGCTTCCAACCACAGATGTAGCGGACGTTAGTGCGCGTGTTATTTACACAATATTACTCTGACAATCTCCTCCAGAATACATCAAACCCAGCTAACGTCTGGCAGGTTATCAACAACATATTCCAGCCTCCTAACCATCAATAACCAAGTAATATCACTGAGGGGGATATTACTCTGACAAACCCTACTGACATTGCAAATGCATTCAATGATTACTTTGTGGGGTGTGCCACTAACTTATTAGTGAAACGCAGCCCAAACCACAAACCTGAATCTCATCCTGGGAGTATCCCTACAGTCCCACCTCCTCCCAACACTGCCCACAATTTTCAAATTGGCCCAGTATCTGAAGAGGAGATTACACAAGCGCTCCTCAAATTAAAACTAAGCAGCCAATGTGGACCTGACTTACTACAATCTAGGTTTCTAAGACTTGGTGCCCCAGCCATTGCCAAACCAATTGCTTCCATAGTCAACTCTATCCTGTCTGCAGGCCATATCCCTAAGACATGGAAAACTGCTAGAGTTGTCCCAATCTTCAAAAGTGGGGACAAAAACACTCTCCCTTCTCCCAATCCTATCCAAAGTCATGGAAAAATGTGTTCACTCCCAACTAAGCGATTACTATACCAAGACAAATTTCCCTAGCCAATTCCAATCTGGCTTTCGCCCCAAACACTCCACCGTAACTACCCTGCTAAAAGTTTGCAATGAAATCCAGTGTGGAATGGAACGGGACAACTCACTGGTGCAATATTCCTAGATTTTGCAAAGGCTTTTGATACTGTTGATCATGCTATCCTGCTTAACAAACTCCAGAGCTCTGGAATAGGGAAGCATGCTTTAAACTGCTTTCAGCCCTACCTATCAGGTAGATCCCAACATGTGTCCATCTCAGGCTCTAACACCAACCCCCTGGATATCACCTGTGGTGTCCCGCAAGGCTCTGTTCTGGGGCCCCTACTCTTCTCAGTGTTCATTAATGATCTTCCCACAGCTTGTAAGGAAGCTTCAATACACATGTATGCATATGACACAAATCCTATATGCACAAAGCCATAGCCTCTCCGACCTTGAAAACATACTTCAGTCTGACTTTTTGAGACTCGAAAACTGGATTTCCCAAAACAAACTGTTTTTAAACACTGACAAGACTGTAACAATGGTATTTGGGACCAAGACTACATTTTTAAAGCTTCCAGTGACTGAGCTCCAGATCAGAACCAACGCTAACACCACCCTAACTCCTGTTACTAGTTTTAAATACCTGGGCATATGGTTTGACTCCCACTTAACATTCGGGATGCACATTGATGCCCTAACATCCAAAACCTATGCCAAACTATGTGTACTTTACAGGAACAAATCCTCCCTAAGCCTGCTGGTCAGAAAGCGTATCGCACAGCAGATGCTAATGCCAATTATCGACTATGGAGACATAGTATATGGCTCGGCACCTCAAACCCACCTTAGCAAACTTGACACCCTCTAAAATTCAATTTGTCGTTTTGTTCTCCAATGCAACTACAACACATCACATCACTGCGAAATGCTCAAAGAACTAGACTGGTCATCACTCGAGTCTAGGCGCAAAGTTCACCTTTCCTGTCTTGCTTTTAAATTCTTTATGGGCAAGCTACCCAGCTATCTGAACAAGCTCCTCACCCCTACCACATGCAGCACCTATCACCTGAGATCTGACTCCAAAAGACTGTTCATGGTCCCAAGGCTCAACAAAGTATCCGGCCGCTCCTCCTTCTCTTACCGTGCACCCCAAAACTGGAACAGTCTACCGGAGACTCTCATATCCACCACCAGTCTAAGCTCTTTCAAATCTAAGGCTGTCTCACATTTTAACCTGGTCTGTAACTGTTTCATACGCTCATAATATATATTATCTCTAACTGTGCATGCAATGTCTTGTATATAATGTATACCCTGTTCATTTATGTAACTGTATTTGTAACCATGTATTATTTGTTTTACTCTGTGCCCAGGACATACTTGGAAACGAGAGGTAACTCTCAATGTATTACTTCCTGGTAAAATATTTTATAAATAAATAAATAACTGGTACTGCTAACAATGGTTACAGCCGGGCTGGCCAACTCCAGTCCTCGTGGCCAACTCCAGTCCTCGTGGCCCAGCCCCCCCCCCCCCCCACACCAGGTCTTGTTTTCAGGATATCCCAGCTTCAGCACAGGTTGCTCAGGGGCTCAGTCGAAGTAGGGACTGATTAAGCCACCTGTGCTGAAGCAGGGAAATCCTGTAAACCTGACCTGTTGGGGGGACGGGTGGGGGGGGGGGGGGGGGTTCTTGAGGACTGGAGTTGATGACTCCCCTGGGTTAAGGAGAGAACATGTCATCTTATTCAACGTGTTATTTTGTGCTTTAACTTGTGTTAACGGGGGTGATACATAGAAACGATGAAGTGCCTGGGGGTATTTTACTTTCACTGCTGGAGCGGGCACGCCGCTTTCTACCTGCAAGTGGGGTCGTTTGTAAAGGACCAGGGCAGTTTGATTGAAATCCTCACACTAACGAGACCCATAAGGTTCAATAAGCTATCTGTGAGTAGGTTTCCTGGCTCTACACTTCTTTAGCCAAAAGTGACACCCTGTGCTCATTTGCATGTCATTACCCAGAATCCCTGGGTGCAGTGGAAGCACTGTATGCTAAGAGATAATGGGGCAGGGCAGGGTTGCAGGCCTGCCCGAGGGTGCGCTCCGGCCTTACCGGAGGAGGCTCTGAGTGCACGGAGCAGCTTGGACGTTCCAGTTAGGATACACGTGTTGTTCTGCGGGGATCCCAGCGCCAGCCGCCCGCACTGTATGCTGCGGAGATCCCCCTGGCTGCGGGTGCTCCACAGGGTGCTGCTGTTTGTGCCGGAGAGGGCAACTACGGACGAGACACCTATACACAGGGGGGAGAGGGGCAGAGAGCGAGGGGTAGAGGGGCAGAGAGCGAGGGGGAGAGGGGCAGAGAGCGTGGGGGAGAGGGGCAGAGAGCGAGGGGGAGAGGGGCAGAGAGCGAGGGGGAGAGGGGCAGAGAGCGAGGGGGAGAGGGGCAGAGAGTGAGGGGGAGAGGGGCAGAGAGCGAGGGGGAGAGGGGCAGAGAGCGAGGGGGAGAGGGGCAGAGAGCGAGAGGAATACATCATAGAGTTGTAATATACAGAACGTGCGAGTGTGTGAACACACACATACACACACACACGACTTGACAGTTGTGATCTGCAATATACCCTTTTTGCCCCCACTTATACTAGGCACTACTGTATAGCAATTATGTATCTTAATCGGCAGTACAACAAGCTGACAAAGTACAACATAAACATTATTGCCAATTTAACACACACACTAACACACACTAACACACACTAACACACACTAACACACACCACGGAAATTCCTGCTTTAATGCAGGGGGATAAAGGGATTCGCGCCACAACCCTCTCTCATTCTTACCCTGGGACATGTTGCTTTTGGGGGCCAAGACAGACAGCAAGATGTCAGGGACCCCGTCATTATTCACATCGAAAAGTTCAAGGGGAGAGGAGACACCTGCAGGAAACAGAGTGGGGATTAAAAGTGCTAACATTTATTCTACACCCCAGAGTACCACTACTATTTATTCTACACCCCAGAGTACCACTACTATTTATTCTACACCCCAGAGTACCACTACCATTTATTCTACACCCCAGAGTACCACTACTAGTTATTCTACACCCCAGAGTACCACTACTATTTATTCTACACCCCAGAGTACCACTACTATTTATTCTACACCCCAGAGTACCACTACTATTTATTCTACACCCCAGAGTACCACTACTATTTATTCTACACCCCAGAGTACCACTACCATTTATTCTACACCCCAGAGTACCACTACTATTTATTCTACACCCCAGAGTACCACTACTATTTATTCTACACCCCAGAGTACCACTACTATTTATTCTACACCCCAGAGTACCACTACCATTTATTCTACACCCCAGAGTACCACTACTGTTTATTCTACATCCCCAGAGTACCACTACTGTTTATTCTACCTCCCCAGAGTACCACTACTATTTATTCTACATCCCCAGAGTACCACTACTATTTATTCTACATCCCCAGAGTACCACTACCATTTATTCTACATCCCCAGAGTACCACTACCATTTATTCTACATCCCCAGAGTACCACTACTATTTATTCTACACCCCAGAGTACCACTACCATTTATTCTACACCCCAGAGTACCACTACTGTTTATTCTACATCCCCAGAGTACCACTACTGTTTATTCTACCTCCCCAGAGTACCACTACTATTTATTCTACATCCCCAGAGTACCACTACTATTTATTCTACATCCCCAGAGTACCACTACTATTTATTCTACATCCCCAGAGTACCACTACTATTTATTCTACACCCCAGAGTACCACTACTATTTATTCTACCTCCCCAGAGTACCACTACTATTTATTCTACCTCCCCAGAGTATCACTACTATTTATTCTACATCCCCAGAGTACCACTACTATTTATTCTACACCCCAGAGTACCACTACTATTTATCCTACCTCCCCAGAGTACCACTACTATTTATTCTACACCCCCAGAGTATCACTACTATTTATCCTACCTCCCCAGAGTACCACTATTTATTCTACACCCCAGAGTACCACTACTATTTATTCTACACCCCAGAGTATCACTACTATTTATCCTACCTCCCCAGAGTACCACTACTATTTATTCTACCTCCCCAGAGTACCACTACTATTTATTCTACCTCCCCAGAGTATCACTACTATTTATTCTACCTCCCCAGAGTATCACTACTATTTATTCTACCTCCCCAGAGTACCACTACTATTTATTCTACATCCCCAGAGTACCACTACTATTTATTCTACCTCCCCAGAGTACCACTACTACTTATTCTACATCCCCAGAGTACCACTACTATTTATCCTATCTCCCCAGAGTACCACTACTATTTATTCTACATCCCCAGAGTATCATTACTATTTATTCAACATCCCCAGACTATCACTACTATTTATTCTAAATCCCCAGAGTACCACTACTATTTATTCTACATCCCCAGAGTACCACTACTATTTATTCTACATCCCCAGAGTACCACTACTACTTATTCTACCTCCCCAGAGTATCACTACTATTTATCCTACCTCCCCAGAGTATCACTACTATTTATCCTACCTCCCCAGAGTATCACTACTATTTATTCTACCACACCAGAGTATCGCTCCTTTTTTTTTTACTGAGACGAATGGTTCCATTTAGAGAATATATATATATCTTTATAGGAAGCGTCTCTCCCCTTCTGCTTCCTAAGCATCAATATTCAGTGAATATTTCTTAAACATGGATAGAATAAATTCTCCTCAATGTTAAATGAATGTTCACAACTGTTTTTAAGCCTGTTCAACTGCTGGATAGTAAGATACCTTTATTTCGACAAATAGTTTATTGTATAAAAGCCTTTGACAAATAATTTTCCGTATACCACCTTTGGAATCTCACCGGGTTCCTCAGGTATATTTACCAACTACTTGTTGGTTCAGTAGAAGTTGCCATACTATCTATCTATTTTTGCCAAGCTGATTAAGGACAAGCTTGATCCAAAACAAGAACCTTTATAGAATTTGGTACCAAGACCTGCTTCTATCCAAGCCACCATACTGTATAATGTTAGGCTTATTAATACTAAGGTGGACTCTTGCTGACCATGTTTCTTCTTGTGGTCAAGAACCAAAAAGGATGGCAAAGAAGCAAGGTTAGGCTCAAGGTTAAAGAAGTTGACTGGAGGTTCCATTCTGTTCCTCATGAGCAATGTGGAGGCCCTGAGAGATATAGCAAATGATGAAGAGGCAGCAGGTTCACATCAATGAAAGTTATATCTTCTAGTGGCTGAGACCATACAGAATATAGAAAACATGAGAGACATAGTACAATTTGAAGGGGTTGTAGACTGACCTCTAGGAAGCTGCATACAGTATCTATCCTAGTGAGTGGGACAATGTGGAATGAGGATGCCTTAGTTTGGGTTGAAGTTGAAAAGTTGAAGGTTCCACCCAACCAAAACACACCCCATGTGGCTCTGAAACTACCTGAAGGCTCTTTTGTTTTTCTAGCTTCTCACCTGTCTCCTCACCCACGCTGAGGTTCCAGAAGTTGAGCTGATCTTTGCGAGGACAAGGGATGAGGAACGCACAGATGAGCACCATGACCATGGAGATTACCACGGTGAGAAGGAAGACTGTGGTCCTCACATAAGTCACCATAGAAGACGTCACCTTGAGCTCAGGGTCCAGCCCATCTAACGTTGACATCCCATCCTGCTTAATGTCCACTGGCCGCTGCTGGACTCTTTTGGAGTCCCCTTCATCAGAGTCTGGGTCATGAGACGCCCCTCGGAGGCCCTTCCCATTCTGTACTCCATTCTGCTGGATGTTAATCACAAGGTCATCTTCACTCTCGTCACTGTCAGCCTGTGTGAGAGGGTCGTATTCTCTCGGGTCATGGGACTTCTTACCTATGAACGTGAAGACCACAAGTATAGTACACAAAATACAACGCAACACATGCGCAGAGTAGGTTATATGGGGCAATCCTACTTCGCCCACAAAAACAGTTGTAAATGACCTCATTGAGTTGGCTTCCTCCTGGAACCATTTAATCATTCACCTTCCTTTGGACACTACGTTTATCTTTTTAAACGGGTATTCTGAAAAGCAGGGTGACTGTTAATCTAGTGCTTCTTCCACACTTCACCCTCCATGTTGGAGGAGCCATCAGGAGAAGAGGAATAGAGAGGCAGCGACATCACGATAAAGGAAGGACATCGTGAAGTCAAACTTCTCACCCAAATCAGCAACAGCTTACCTGAACTGGGGTGTCCCTCGGAGCTGATCCATGGTTCCCCGACTTCTGGGGACCCCCCAGTTTCCGAGCAAGTTTCCTTGAAAAAACTACAAACATGGCAACTAGGGTCACCAATAGTAAGCAGCTGTCTATTGGCTGCTGAAGCAAGTCCTGGCCATGCGGCCATTTTGTGTCCTGCCCATTGGACAAGTGCTCGTGAATTGGGGTAACTGCCCGATTCAAGTTAGTAAAAAACACATCTTATAATTATACACACACACACATCATACATGTGACCCATTAACCCCTTCATTGCGTTGCAAGCCCCTCTGTTGCTGACAGAGCTAAACCTGGTTACATGCTTACAACCATAAAGATGCAGTTCTCCTTAAAAAAAAATGACAAAAATGTCTTTTACAGCAGAGTATTCGCCTTATTTTTGTCCTCGAGTAGCTATTCCGGATTCTATTAGTAATTTTAGTTGACAAGGCCGAAGGCCTGCCGTATAGTGTCCCACGTAGCAGTACCCGCCGAGTATTCTCACCGGCTCCCCTGCTTCCCTCGCAGAGTACAAAGTGTCATATCAGCGACAAGGTCTTATCCTGAGCGTCTCTGAAGCCCAACAATGTTCCTATTGCTGGCAATAACGTCACTAATTAAGAGAGAATTCATCTGGTCTAGGACAATATGGTGGTGGCCATTTTTCCGCGACCAGATCGTCGCCACTCACCGCAGGGACATCTCTCTTTCAGCCATTTCGGCTCCAAGGTAAGCCCCCAACAACCCCCAATATTAACCCTAACTCCTACTCTAAAAAACAATCCCTTACCCCAATTCCCTAACCGCGAAAAGCCCTTAAATTAACTTACCTTACTGGCGAAGCAGCCGGCGGCAACTTGGTCACGGCAAGACGGCCGCAGCCAATAGTCCGATTCCGTGATTTGACCCCCTCTCGTACGACAGGGGGTGCGCACAACTTTGTGATGCAGGGATAAAAGATCTGGTGCTGTGCAGTGACAGGTGACAGGCGCAGTGACAGGCGCAGTGACAGGTGCGGTGCAGTGACAGGTGTCAGGTGCGGTGCAATGACAGGTGTCAGGTGCGGTGCAGTGACAGGTGTCAGGCGCAGTGACCGGTGACAGGCGCAGTGACCGGTGACAGGCGCAGTGACAGGTGTCAGGTGCGGTACAGTGACAGGTGACAGGCGCAGTGACCGGTGACAGGTGCAGTGACCGGTGACAGGCGCAGTGACCGGCGACAGGCGACGATCTGTGGCCACATCGAGAAGCTCGAAGAAAATCCGCCAGTCCTGTTGCACCTCAGAAGATTTCGACTACCGCAGCTTGGCTCAAATCACACGTGGATTGTTCCTGCAAAGCTTTGCCCCAGACAAAGGCTTTTCCTGAAACGTTGTCCCTGTAACCATCACTCTGCATCAAATAAACCCGCGTATGATTGAGCCGCGCGGCGCGTACTGGAATTCCTCAGAAATGCGTCAGGACCGGCGCGTTTCCCTCTTCTACAGCTCCAGAGCAGCACCAGCTGCCACATCTTTGCTGTTAGCATGGTTGGATTAGCCATTTAATTGTTAAACAGTTCCCAAGAAAGGTTGGGGTTTGGGTTTTGCCCCGGCTACGTGTGACCAGCGCCCCTTAACTCACCGCCATGCTGGAACCAGAACGGGACGATGCCGCCTTTGCCCGTCTTCTTCGCGTACCCGGCTCTCTCCTGCCTGAACATTTCGGACTGCGAGTCCCTGGCAGAGGGCGGGGGTGACTCTGGCTGCGTGTAACCCGAGCGCGGATACTTCTTGCCGTGCTGGATAATCCCGGCTTCACCTCGCTCCCTCTGCGCAGATCTAGCCCTCCCCGCTGCTTGTGGTTATCGGAGACGGACCCATCCGACTGGTTTAACCGGTGGCGTCTCCCGGGATCTGCGGCTCATGACTGCAGATCACATGTGGAAACGTCCCCTGGGGCGGCCGCATAAGCCCGGATGGAATCAAGTTGTAGGTTTAACCCCTCTGATGCCAGAAGTAAATGAAAGCAATTTATTAATGTGAAAGGAGCAATCCAAGGGGCTTTTTTTTTTTTACATGTAAGGTTGAAGCAGGGGGTCGCTGGAGCAGATCCCCATTAATTTCAGCCCCGGGGACCCCCTGCTGCCGGAGATACTGACCTCCGTAGTAGGTGCCGGTATCTCTGCAGGCTGAGAAACTGTGTGCCTAACAGAATGGCGGCGTTTAAATATCTTGCGTCCCACTGGCCAATAGGAAGTCGTGACGCCATCCGGTGTGCGGTTCCTACTGGCCCGCGTGACCAGGACACATAACTCCGCAGAGATGCCGGCGCCCCCTACGGGGGTCGGTACCCCTGCAAGCAGGGGGTCCCCGTGGGGTTCAGCTCCAGAGACCCCCCCCCGGCTTCACTCCGGTATTTTGCTGCTTTAAGGAGATGTACTAAAAAAGAATGTTTCTGTGCAGCAAAAAGAAGGAGAAAGTGCATAAAAAGCGCGTTTATATCGTCAGCGCAGAATTACATTCCTCTGTATCAACCAAAAATGGATTTGACGCAGCGCGAGGTTTCATTCTATAGGTTAACACAGAGGCGCGCGAGGTGTCATTCTATAGGTTAACACAGAGGCGCGCGAGGTTTCATTCTATAGGTTAACACAGAGGCGCGCGAGGTTTCATTCTATAGGTTAACACAGAGGCGCGCGAAGTGTCATTCTATAGGTTAACACAGAGGCGCGCGAGGTTTCATTCTATAGGTTAACACAGAGGTGCGCGAGGTGTCATTCTATAGGTTAACACAGAGGTGCGCGAGGTGTCATTCTATAGGTTAACACAGAGGCGCGCGAGGTGTCATTCTATAGGTTAACACAGAGGCGCGCGAGGTTTCCCTTCTCCCCTCCCCGCTCGCGTTGCCGTGGCGACTCGTTGCCGAAGACGAGGTAAGGGAAGTTGCAGAGGCCTCACGCGACCCCCGGCATCAACGCAAATGCCTTGGGGGAAAGACTGCGGGGCCTCTGCAACCGCCGGGCCCCCCCTGAAAAATCTTGTGCCCCCCCACTGGGGGGGGAGGGGGAGGGGTGCGCCCCCCAGTTTACACACCCCTGGATTAACAAAATGTATTATTTTCACAGTACGGCCATGATAAATATTACACTAATAATAGATATTTACCAACACTACAGTAGTTATAAATATAAGGAAAATCATTGTTTTCATTTAAATTGCATCAATCGGGTATCCAACATGACGCGGCGTGTCGCAATTCATTGCAAATAAATGATGCGTCACATGTATGAAGTCTTCATACATTCACAGCGTCACAGCGTCACCATTTTAACACGGACGCCTATAAGCTAATGCCTCTCGCATTACACCGCTTTCCAGCAGAGCTGGTTATACCCACTGTGACAGAAACCAGGGGATGGTAATAAATTCCGTATATAGGGCTCCCAGGATACTAGACAGTTTCTATCCTGTTTGGCCTGGGAGTGCAGCCTTATAATACATACACTCCATCCCACAGTTTGGCAAGCGCTGGAACTGAGGGATGAGAGATCCAGACCAGAGTTTGTCTGCTGCCTGATTTCTGTCACCTGTCATGCTAATTAGGAATCAGGTATGAAAGACTGATTTCCTGTTTGCTCTGGTCTCCCCACAAGAGCCAGGAGGCTGGAAGGCTGCTGAACTACAGAGGGGAGAAGCCTCTTCCCCAAACAGGTTCAATCTTTCTGTTCATTTGTGTAAGACTGCAAAAGTACCGTGTTTTGATGTTGGAAGTGGAAAAGCCACTTCCAACCCTGAGTCAGGGATATCTAAGTTAAGTTATCGCTCAGGTGAGCAGCTTTTGTTTTGATCTGTTTTCTGTTGTATGCACTGTGGCAGTCTCAGTGCCTGGGACTGAATAAACCAGGCATAGCCTGTTTAAAGGAACAGTACGTGACGCCTCATCATTTAACCTACCCTAAAAGACCGTGTTCTAAACAGTCCCGGACAAACGACGGAGCCCCGGAGTAAGCCGTTTGTCACATATGGTGGAGAATGCGGGCAGAGCACTAGGGGGTCTGCGGGTTAAAGAACTTTGAAAAAAAAAAAAAAAAAGTTTTTTTCATCCTCTGCAAACAAGATGGAAGACGTGGTGGGTGCGCTGGTACGCAATGTCGCTGCCCAGAAAGACGCGAATGAAACCCAGCAACAGCTGTTAATAGCCCAGCAAGAAACTAATGCAAACCAGCAGCAGACGAATGCAGCCCAGCAACAGCTGCTAATAGCCCAGCAAGAGATTAATGCCAACCAGCAACAGGCGAATGCAAACCAGCAACAGACGAATGAAGCCCTGCAAAACGCGAATGCAAACCAGCAAGAGACAAACCGCTTGCTGAGAGAGGAGCAACAGCGGTTCGCTCAGGGCTTACAGCAGGAACTCGAGATCCTGAGGGGGACTATCAGTAACCTTCCACTGGCAGCGGCAGCCCCAGTTCCGAAAATGACCAGGGCAAGCCACTACCTTCAGAAGATGGGACCCTCGGATGATGTGGAAGCCTATCTTCTCACGTTTGAACGCACGGCACAGAGAGAGGGATGGCCAGAAGCTGAGTGGGCTGGTCTAATCGCACCCTTCCTAAGCGGCGAACCCCAGAAGGCTTACTTTGATCTAGAGCCAGCCGAAGCTAACGTCTATGCAAAATTGAAGTTCGAGATCCTCGCCCGCCTCGGCGTAACCACGGCTGTTCGCGCCCAAAGGTTTCACGCATGGTCCTTCACGATGGATAAAGCCACCCGAAGCCAGATGTATGACCTCATCCACCTCGCCCGGAAGTGGCTACAACCCGAGATCAACTCAGCCAGCCACATCGTGGAACGGTTGGTCATGGACCAGTTCTTGAGGAAACTTCCCTCTGCCTTACGCCGTTGGGTCAGTCGGAGTGACCCCCACAATGCGGATGAGCTTGTGGCCCTCATAGAAAGGTACAATGCAGCAGAAGAGCACCCGCAACCCACAGTCGTGGAGCAACCCCACTACCCGAGGTTCCAGGACTCTTCCAGAGACGGTAAAAGGGTACCGGGGTTAAGGGGCGCTGAAGAGCGGCGACCACCTTCACGCAGCACCAGCAACAGTGGTTCGCACACTAAGGGCAATAGCCAACATGGGGAGCCGGGAAAAGGCTCTAAGTGGGACACAGACTATGTACCTAAATGTGTAAATTGTCATGAGAGGGGCCACACAGCAAAAATCTGCCCACTAAATGATGAGCCCATGCAATGCAACAGCGTGGAACCTTATTCGCTGTTGTCCCAATGTATGGGCCCTAGCCCAGAGGACCCCTTGAATAACCATCTGTGGGCATTTGTAAAGGTTAATGGTAAGAGGGTTCGGGCACTTCTTGACTCTGGGAGCATGGTCACACTAGTGTCCGAATACCTCTTGCCCATTAAGAAGAAACAGGGAAACAGTTCACAAAGAGTGGCAATTTGTTGTATACATGGGGATAATCATGAATATTCCACTGTTGATGTTTTTTTTGAAACAGAGTTTGGTTCTTTAGATTTCAAGGTGGGTATTGTACCCAAACTGGCACATGATGTGTTAATAGGGACCGACTTTCCCCATTTTCTAAAAATGTGGTCCCCCGCTCAGAATAGCGCCCAGAGTTCAATAGCGGACCATAACGAAGTATTAGAAGAAACAAATCCTTTCCCTTTTTCAGAAATGGAGGTTGACGAGGGCCCAAATAAGAAGGGGGAAAAGGAGGAGTGCTGTAAAATTCCCTTCCCCATCACTACTTTGGTAGGGAATACCCCAAATCAAGATGTTGAGCAGACACTTACCACCCCAGAACCGGATAAGACCCTCGCTGACCTAGAGGTCAGTCCTGGGAGTTTTAAGAAGGCCCAGTGGGAGGACCCCACATTAGCGGTAGCAAGGGGAAATATACGGGACCAGAATAGTACTCCTGGCCAACCAGATAGGTCACTTGCTTACCCCTACTTCGAGGTAGAGAACGACCTAGTATATCGGGTTGATAAAAGGAAATCAGTTACAACTAAACAATTGTTGGTACCACGGACATTCCGTAACGTAGTATTACACCTCGCACATAGTCATCCATTGGGGGGACACCTAGGGGTGGAAAAGACAAAAGAAAAGGTTCTCCGAAGCTTCTATTGGCCTGGGGTTCTGGCAGAAATTACGAATTATTGTTCCTCATGCCCAGAATGTCAGATCACCGCCCCGTTCAAGGCGTACCGCAGCCCATTGGTACCCCTTCCCATAATAGAGGTACCATTTGACCGGATTGCTATGGATCTAGTAGGACCCCTAATAAAGTCTGCTAGGGGACATCAGCATATATTGGTAATATTAGATTATGCCACCCGATATCCGGAGGCAGTTCCCCTACGTAGCACCTCAGCTAAAAACATAGCAAAAGAGTTAGTAGTTCTGTTTTCCCGGGTCGGGATTCCTAAAGAGATTCTATCTGACCAGGGAACACCATTTATGTCCCAAGTAACGAAAGAGCTATGTAAACTCCTAAAAATCAAGCATCTCAGAACCTCAGTCTATCATCCACAAACAGATGGTTTAGTGGAAAGGTTCAATAAAACCTTAAAGAGCATGTTACGGCGGGCGGTTGATAAAGATGGGAAAAACTGGGATTGTTTGTTACCGTACCTGTTATTTGCCATTAGGGAAGTTCCCCAATCATCCACAGGCTTCTCCCCGTTTGAACTATTGTATGGCCGACACCCAAGGGGCTTACTGGATATAGCCAAAGAGACTTGGGAACACGAGGTTACCCCTTACAGAAGTGTAATAGAGCATGTTGCCCAGATGCAGGACCGCATTGCTGCAGTCCTACCCATAGTGAGGGAACACATGGAGAAAGCTCAAGAAGCACAGAGGAATACATATAATAAGGGTGCTAGGGTCAGAATTTTTTCTCCAGGTGATAGGGTACTAGTTCTGGTTCCCACCGTGGAGAGTAAATTCCTTGCTAAATGGCATGGGCCATATGAGGTCTTGGAAAGAGTGGGAGAAGTAAATTATAAGGTAAGACAGCCAGGTAGGAGGAAACCTGAGCAAATTTACCATATAAACCTACTCAAGCCCTGGAAAGATAGAGAAGTCTTGTTAACCCTAGTACCCCCAGGTCCGTCAGAGAATCAAGAAACTGACCCAGAGGTTAGCATAGCTGAAACCCTGTCTGTTCATCAGAAACGAGAGGTTCAGAATTTAGTGAAAAGAAACAAAGAAATCTTCTCTATACGGCCAGGTAGAACTAGCGTAATTGAACATGACTTAGTCTCTGAACCGGGGGTCCGAGTTAACCTTAAACCGTACCGAATCCCAGAGGCCAAAAGAAAGGCTATAAGTTTAGAGGTTAAAAAAATGCTAAAACTAGGTGTAATTGAGGAATCCCAAAGTGGGTGGAACAGCCCTATAGTCTTAGTCCCAAAGCCAGATGGTACAACAAGGTTTTGTAATGACTACCGGAAACTAAACGCGGTGTCAAAATTTGATACTTATCCTATGCCCAGGGTAGATGAACTTGTAGAGAGACTGGGCAAAGCCCGATATCTCACAACCCTAGACCTAACAAAAGGGTACTGGCAGGTTCCCCTCACAGAAAGGGCAAAAGAAAAGACAGCCTTCTCAACCCCAGACGGCCTCTTTCAGTATAAGGTGTTGCCTTTTGGCTTACATGGAGCTCCCGCCACATTCCAAAGAATGATGGATAAAATTTTAAAACCACATGCTCGGTATGCTGCCGCCTACCTGGATGATGTGGTAATCCATAGTGAAGATTGGCAATCCCACCTTCCAAAGGTCCAAGCTGTGCTTGACGCAGTCCGGTCTGCTGGACTAACTGCTAACCCCGCTAAATGCACTATTGGTCTGGAGGAGGCCAAGTATCTGGGATATTCTATTGGCAGAGGTTTACTCAAACCCCAAACACTCAAAGTGGAGGCGATACAAAATTGGCCAAGGCCAGTTACAAAAAAACAAGTAAGGACCTTTTTGGGCTTAATTGGGTACTATAGAAGGTTTATTCCCAATTTTGCAACTAAGGCAACCCCACTAACTGACCTCACAAAAGCAAGAGGACCGCTAATGGTAAAGTGGTCCCCCGAAACCGAACAGGCCTTTAGAAGCCTGAAAGAAGCTCTCTGTGCCCAACCAGTGTTGGTCACACCTGACTTCTCCAAAGAGTTCGTAGTCCAAACCGACGCATCTGAGGTAGGGCTGGGGGCGGTACTCTCCCAGGAGTCTCAAGGTGAGGAGCACCCCATCCTTTATTTAAGTAGGAAACTAAATCCCCAGGAGAAAAATTACTCCATAGTAGAGAAAGAGTGTCTCGCAATAAAGTGGGCTGTAGAGACGCTCAAATACTACCTGTTGGGGAGAAAATTCCGGTTGGTCACAGATCATGCACCCCTTACCTGGATGTGTCAAAACAGGGAAAAGAATGCTAGAGTGACCAGGTGGTTCCTAAGCCTACAACCCTTTAAATTTTCTGTGGAACACAGGTCAGGGCACAAACATGGCAATGCTGACGGGTTGTCAAGGATGCACTCCCTAATATCCATGGTCGCTCATCCCTCGAGGTCTGAGCTGGGGGGGAGGATATGTGACAGAAACCAGGGGATGGTAATAAATTCCGTATATAGGGCTCCCAGGATACTAGACAGTTTCTATCCTGTTTGGCCTGGGAGTGCAGCCTTATAATACATACACTCCATCCCACAGTTTGGCAAGCGCTGGAACTGAGGGATGAGAGATCCAGACCAGAGTTTGTCTGCTGCCTGATTTCTGTCACCTGTCATGCTAATTAGGAATCAGGTATGAAAGACTGATTTCCTGTTTGCTCTGGTCTCCCCACAAGAGCCAGGAGGCTGGAAGGCTGCTGAACTACAGAGGGGAGAAGCCTCTTCCCCAAACAGGTTCAATCTTTCTGTTCATTTGTGTAAGACTGCAAAAGTACCGTGTTTTGATGTTGGAAGTGGAAAAGCCACTTCCAACCCTGAGTCAGGGATATCTAAGTTAAGTTATCGCTCAGGTGAGCAGCTTTTGTTTTGATCTGTTTTCTGTTGTATGCACTGTGGCAGTCTCAGTGCCTGGGACTGAATAAACCAGGCATAGCCTGTTTAAAGGAACAGTACGTGACGCCTCATCATTTAACCTACCCTAAAAGACCGTGTTCTAAACAGTCCCGGACAAACGACGGAGCCCCGGAGTAAGCCGTTTGTCACACCACGTACCAGCTGCACGTTGCAAAGTCAGTATAACCAGCCTCACACTGATGAGACCCAAAATGTGGAAATAGCTATCTGTGAGTAGGGTTACTGGCTCTGCACTTCTGTGACCCAGACTGTGCTGGAAAACTGTGTAATGCGGCAGGTGTACACTTATAGGGCTCCATGTTAAAATGGACATGAAGTAAAAGGTGACACACTATGCTTACTCATTTGCATGTCATTACCCAGAATCCCTGGCTGCAGTGGGAGCACTGTATGCTAAGAGATAACGGGGAAGGGCAGGATTACAGGCCTGTCGGAGACGTGAATGTGCCCACACGTGGGGTTTTTATTTGAGGCACACTGCACGGCGGAGGGTCTGTGTCCCTTTTCCCCCCTCACAATAACTTATTTGGGGCAGGTTTCTAGAAGACGAAGTCTCAAGTACCGCTTAATTCAAAAGAGGGTTTAATTGCCCCACTATAATGTTGACCGGTACAGTGGCACAGGGCCCGGCAGTACCAGAGTGTCACTGGGCCACCAGAACATCCACGCAGGAGCGATCACAAGACGTGACTAGACCCCACATACAGTGGTCCGCGTGGATTGGCCGGGTGTGATACATAGATATAGAGAGAGATATGTCACAAGTGTCCGTCACGCTCTCTTATCTCCCACAACCAGTCCTGTTATACGCAGATAAACTGTCCGCGGGGATTTCCCCGGGCAACGGTCACATGGCCCCCCCTGCAGGCTCTCCCCCCCCTCCTTACCTTGGCTCTGGCGTTCTGATGTCACGACGTCACGTGACCCCGCGGTGTCATTTGCCGCTGCGTTGAAGCCGTCTGAGCCAAGGTAAGTGAAGATTACAGAGGCCTTCGCGGCTCCCCCGGCATTTAGTTTTGTGCCTTCCGGAAGCGCGCGGGGCCTCTGTAAGCCCTGCGCCCCCCTCAGAGAATCTCGCGCCCCCCAGGTTGGCGCACACCCCTGTTCTATACCGTCCCCCTGCTCCCCCACACTAGGAAGGTTGTAACTTACACCGTCAGCTTAATATCCTATTAAATACAGGACGTGGGGGGTTTCAAACATGATGCAAACATGCCGCTGAATATGTGTGTGTGTGTGTGTGTGTGCGCGTGCGTGTGTGTATATATGTGTGTGTGTGTGTGTGTGTGTGCGTGCCTGTGTGTATATATATGTGTGTGTGTGTGTTTGTGTGCGTGTGTGTATATATATGTGTGTGTGTGTGCGTGCGTGTATATATATGTGTGTGTGTGTATGTGTGCGCGTGCGTGTGCGTGTGTGTCATGTAACAATGGCTGGGAACCTTTTGAAAGAAATTAATAAGAAAATGAAGATGATATTGAGCGTATTTGGAAGAAACAAGACAATCTTTAAAGGGAACATCCCCCTGCGCCTCCCGAGGAAAGTGTTCCACCCGTGTATTCTGCCCGTGCTCACGTATGAATGTGACCCGTGTATTCTGCCCGTGCTCACGTATGAATGTGACCCGTGTATTCTGCCCGTGCTCACGTATGAATGTGACCCGTGTATTCTGCCCGTGCTCACGTATGAATGTGACCCGTGTATTCTGCCCGTGCTCACGTATGAATGTGACCCGTGTATTCTGCCCGTGCTCACGTATGGATGTGACCCGTGTATCCTGCCCGTGCTCACGTATGGATGTGACCCGTGTATCCTGCCCGTGCTCACGTATGGATGGGAACTCACGTACGGATGTGACCCGTGTATTCTGCCTGTGCTTACGTACGGATGTGACCCGTGTATTCTGCCCGTGCTCACGTATGGATGTGACCCGTGTATTCTGCCCGTGCTCACGTATGGATGTGACCCGTGCATTCTGCCCGTGCTCACGTATGGATGTGACCCGTGTATTCTGCCCGTGCTCACGTGTGGATGGGACCCGTGTATTCTGCCCGTGCTCACGTATGGATGGGACCCGTGTATTCTGCCCGCGCTCACGTATGGCTGTGACCCATGTATTCTGCCCGTGCTCACGTATGGATGGGACCAGTGTATTCTGCCCGCGCTCACGTGTGGATGTGACCCGTGTATTCTGCCCGTGCTCACGTATGGATGTGACCCGTGTATTCTGCCCGTGCTCACGTATGGATGTGACCTGTGTATTCTGCCCGTGCTCACGTATGGATGTGACCCGTGTATTCTGCCCGTGCTCACGTATGGATGGTACCCTTGTATTCTGCCCGCGCTCACGTATGGATGGGACCCGTGTATTCTGCCCAGGCTCACGTATGGATGGGACCCGTGTATTCTGCCCGTGCTCACGTATGGATGTGACCCATGTATTCTGCCCGTGCTCACGTATGAATGTGACCCGTGTATTCTGCCCGTGCTCACGTATGAATGTGACCCGTGTATTCTGCCCGTGCTCACGTATGAATGTGACCCGTGTATTCTGCCCGTGCTCACGTATGGATGTGACCCGTGTATCCTGCCCGTGCTCACGTATGGATGTGACCCGTGTATCCTGCCCGTGCTCACGTATGGATGGGAACTCACGTACGGATGTGACCCGTGTATTCTGCCTGTGCTTACGTACGGATGTGACCCGTGTATTCTGCCCGTGCTCACGTATGGATGTGACCCGTGTATTCTGCCCGTGCTCACGTATGGATGTGACCCGTGTATTCTGCCCGTGCTCACGTATGGATGTGACCCGTGCATTCTGCCCGTGCTCACGTATGGATGTGACCCGTGTATTCTGCCCGTGCTCACGTGTGGATGTGACCCGTGTATTCTGCCCGTGCTCACGTATGGATGGGACCCGTGTATTCTGCCCGTGCTCACGTATGGATGGGACCCGTGTATTCTGCCCGTGCTCACGTATGGATGGGACCCGTGTATTCTGCCCGCGCTCACGTATGGCTGTGACCCATGTATTCTGCCCGTGCTCACGTATGGATGGGACCCGTGTATTCTGCCCGTGCTCACGTGTGGATGTGACCCGTGTATTCTGCCCGTGCTCACGTATGGATGTGACCCGTGTATTCTGCCCGTGCTCACGTATGGATGTGACCTGTGTATTCTGCCCGTGCTCACGTATGGATGTGACCCGTGTATTCTGCCCGTGCTCACGTATGGATGGTACCCTTGTATTCTGCCCGCGCTCACGTATGGATGGGACCCGTGTATTCTGCCCAGGCTCACGTATGGATGGGACCCGTGTATTCTGCCCGTGCTCACGTATGGATGTGACCCGTGTATTCTGCCCGTGCTCACGTATGGATGTGACCCGTGTATTCTGCCCGTGCTCACGTGTGGATGTGACCCGTGTATTCTGCCCGTGCTCACGTATGGATGGGACCCGTGTATTCTGCCCGTGCTCACGTATGGATGTGACCCGTGTATTCTGCCCGTGCTCACGTGTGGGTGTGACCCGTGTATTCTGCCCGTGCTCACGTATGGGTGTGACCCGTGTATTCTGCCCATGCTCACGTATGGATGTGACCCGTGTATTCTGCCCGTGCTCACGTGTGGATGTGACCCGTGTATTCTGCTCGTGCTCACGTATGGATGGGACCCGTGTATCCTGCCCGTGCTCACGTATGGATGGGACCCGTGTATTCTGCCCGTGCTCACGTATGGATGGGACCCGTGTATTCTGCCCGTGCTCACGTGTGGATGTGACCCGTGTATTCTGCCCGTGCTCACGTATGGATGGGACCCGTGTATTCTGCCCGTGCTCACGTGTGGATGTGACCCGTGTCTTCTGCCCGTGCTCACGTATGGATGTGACCCGTGTATCCTGCCCGTGCTCACGTATGGATGAGACCCGTATATTCTGTCCGTGCTCACGTATGGATGTGACCCGTGTATTCTGCCCGTGCTCACGTATGGCTGTGACCCGTGTATTCTGCCCGTGCTCACGTGTGGATGTGACCCGTGTATCCTGCCCATGCTCACGTATGGATGTGACCCGTGTATTCTGCCCGTGCTCACGTATGGATGTGACCCGTGTATCCTGCCCGCGCTCACGTATGGATGTGACCCGTGTATTCTGCCCGTGCTCACGTATGGATGTAACCCGTGTATTCTGCCTGTGCTCACGTATGGATGTGACCCGTGTATTCTGCCCGTGCTCACGTGTGGATGTGACCCGTGTCTTCTGCCCGTGCTCACGTACAGATGGGACCCGTGTATTCTTCCCGTGCTCACGTATGGATGTAACTAGTGTATTCTGCCGGCGCTCACGTATGGATGTGACCCGTGTATCCTGCCCGTGCTCACGTATGGATGTGACCCGTGTATTCTGCCCATGCTCACGTGTGGATGTGACCCGTGTATTCTGCCCGTGCTCACGTGTGGATGTGACCCGTGTATTCTGCCCGTGCTCACGTATGGATGTGACCCGTGTATCCTGCCCATGCTCACGTGTGGATGTGACCCGTGTATTCTGCCCGTGCTCACGTGTGGATGTGACCCGTGTATTCTGCCTGTGCTCACGTGTGGATGTGACCCGTGTATTCTGCCCGTGCTCACGTGTGGATGTGACCCGTGTATTCTGCCCGTGCTCACGTATGGATGTGACCCGTGTATCCTGCCCGTGCTCACGTGTGGATGTGACCCGTGTATCCTGCCCGTGCTCACGTGTGGATGTGACCCGTGTATCCTGCCCATGCTCACGTATGGTTGTGACCCGTGTATTCTGCCCGTGCTCACGCGTGGATGTGACCCGTGTATTCTGCCCGTGCTCGCGTAAGAATGTGACCCGTGTATTCTGCCCGTGCTCACGTATGGATGTGACCCATGTATTCTGCCCGTGCTCACGTCTGGATGTGACCTGTGTATTCTGCCCGTGCTCACGTCTGGATGTGACCTGTGTATTCTGCCCGTGCTCACGTCTGGATGTGACCTGTGTATTCTGCCCGTGCTCACGTCTGGATGTGACACTTGGACCCCAATGAGAAGATAATTTAGAAGCTTCAGACAACTCCAAGGGGTATGGAGAGATGCATTCTGGGTATTACCCGAAGAGACAGGAAAATAAATAAAATAGGAGTTTGAAAGCAAACAAAAGTCTGTGACATCATCCCAAGGGGGAAGAAATTAAAATGGTGGTGGGTCGGACACATCGCAAAAAGAAATTACCTTTGTTGGATAAAGATGGACAAATGACTACAGGGAACAAACGAAAAGAGAACCCGCTCTACGTAGAATGACCAGAGGGGACACACACACACACACACACACACACACACACACACACACACACACACACACACACACACACACACACTAGGGCAAGTGATTAATGGACAACGGAAAGAGAACACCGATGGAGCATAGACACTGCCAAATGGATAAGGCCCGATGTCGTGCACTCCGTGCCTGTGTGTGGGAAAGTAACCTTACACACTCATGATAAGCAGTGAGAGGCAGTGGTACTGGTCCTATATGTATTGCATAATTAGTCAATTTAAAATATCCATTTAATTGATATACATTAAAATATTAGGGACCAGACTGTGAAGAATGTGGTGAGTGCAATAAAAACATATTAAATGACAACACTGTGTGCTTATATCCTGTAGAGGCGTGTAATAGCCAGCGTGATGTGGCTGGTGGATAAATGCCAGTAAATGCCCCTAAGGCACATGGGGGGGGGGGGTGGAAAGGGGCCGTAGGGGTATGTCATTGAGGGATAGGGCAAGCGGGACTATGTGATCCTTCTATTAGGCATGTTTACATCTGTGGAATACCCTCGCAGGGTCAGTACAGATTGGTTTATAGGGACCTGTATTTTTCTCTCCCTCCCCCTGTGTGTACTTTTTTGAGGGCTAGTTCATGCAGGGTTTTCACCTAGACACCCGCACTTACCCAGTGTTGACACACTTATCCATTGCTATTTATTGGATTATATGGATAAGTTTGTTGAGCAACGCAATGCAGCAATAACACACATCTATTGCCTATGAGATCTGCTCACCATGGAGCTATAGCACTTGGCGCTGGCCCCATACCATCGATATCAGCTGTTTGTTTACATACATGCTCCTATGGTCCCGACATCACCTAATTGTTTAGGCTGTGTGTGACGGTCAGGGGGTAACCAGGCTCAATAATAAAGGTTAAGCCCACTTGGTTACCCCTGACCTGTGTCCTGGGGTCCTAGAGTGTCAGCTCTTGGGCCCGGGCATTGTGTATGCATTACTGTGACTGTGTGCAAAATATGCGACAATTGCCCTTTTTTGTGTTTTACCTTTTCCAGAGGTGCTGGGACCAGGAGATTTTCAGGAGGTAAGTTTCAGGGTGGGTTTGCCGGAGAAAGTCTACAGATTGTGGCTATGTATCGAAGTTCTCAAGTTATGAGTTACCCCAGAAAAGTATCTGGAAACCAAGTGAGATTCTCGGATACATAGAAGCCCAGTGCTCTGGTCAGACCCATCCTGAAAACGTTCTTGCGACTCACCACTAGGACGTCCTGCTTCAGCATAAACCAGGAAAAGGTTAAATGAGGCACTGGACTCCCTAGGGATAAAGGGACACAGCCCAAGTAATGCCCAGGTACCCTGAATCCAGTATAGGGGTCCAGGGGGTTACTCCAGTCAGGTATCAGACTGAGAGGGTTTTATTAAGATAAGGCTGTGCGAGATTTAAAAGTGAAGTTAAAATGTTTAAAGAGCCAGTTGCTGTGTGTAAGAAATGAAAACTAGTGTAAGGGGAACAGTTTAGGTTACACTCTATTTCATACATCAAAAAAACTAACATTTTAGCAGCAGAATGAACGAGTATATTTTTAGGCAGCAGTGTTTTAAAATATGTTTAAACTTTATGCATTAAATCAGACTCAGAGGGGGGCCTATGGCTACAAGATCAAAGGGACATTTGTCCTAGAGGTGTGATCCCTTTTGTTAGCAGGAAAGGCTAAATGAAGCACCGATATCCTCAATTCAAAGGGTCCCTGTAACCTAGCCCAGACTTAGTGGCATGGAGCCAGTGGGGGTTTGAATAGTGAATGAGCAAAGATGGTGGTTTTGTGCACATGCTCTCTCACTGTTCTGCAGCCAGAGAGGCCAGATGTGCGAGTGGACAGGGATGAAATTCCCACGCCACTGGTTGGAGGGCAAGCTGTGAAACTGCCTCTCCTAAAAGGGTATGACAGCTAGCCCCATCCCAGAACTCTCTCTGTTATGGTTCCATCTAAGTTCCATCTTGTAAGAAGTTCCCAGAATTCCAAGCTCTGAGTAAGTCGTCTAAATTTCTCAGAGGCTAAGGCCTCGGTCCCGCTGCGCTCGTTGGCGCGGGCGGCCACACGCGAGTTCCACACCAGCAGGGGAATCCCCACCGAGCCAGTCCCGGTCCCCCCTGGCGGTACAGCGCACTACACGCTGTGGCGCGTCAGCCGCTATGAGACACAAGGGAATGGTGTTTCCTAGCGTTGACGCGTCACGTGGTGTGGCTGTGAGCCAATGGGGAGGGGAGGCTTCGGGAGGAGGAGACGCTTCGGGGAGCGGGGAGGTGTGGAGTGAAAGCAGCGTGAGTGCCTGTCTGTGTGTGTGTCTGAGTGCGTGCCTGTCTGTGTGTGTGTGTGTGTGTCTGAGTGCGTGCCTGTCTGTGTGTGTGTGTGTCTGAGTGTGTGCGTGAGTGCCTGCCTCTGTGTGTGTGTGTGTGTGTGTGTGTTGCTTACCATCAGCAGCACCAGCCCGAGTCCGTGGAGGGAGGTGGGGGGGGGGGGGGGGGGAGAGTAGCGGGTCCCTCCGCTGAAGCCACGCCCCCCCTCCCTGTCAAACCTCCCACTCCCGCCCACCGCCCGCTCCGGCTCCCGCTCCCTACAGACCGCATATCGCGGTCTGTGTATGTCAGCGCGCCGCCTGTATGCAGTGCGGGCGCGCTGACTCTGGGAGCGGGGCCTTAGCCTAAGTGTCCAGATACAAAGTCTCCAGCAGAAAGAGGTGACTTGAAGGAAAAGTTGCCTGGATTATCTTGCTGTTTGTTTGCAACTAGGAAAGATTAGTTTTGTATCCCAGTTTCCAAAGTAAGTGTGTCTTTCTTCTGTATTTTGTGTAATATTGTGTGTCTGCCTATTTAAGTGAATAAATTACAAATTTATTTAATCACTCGTTTTGCTCAATGAAATTATCCTGGTAATTAAGGTGTTAAAAGCTTGGTCTCCTGGGACACTGTGCATAGTATATACTACTATCACGGTTGCTGTTCGCTGTCTTGGGTCACTGTACCCTTAGCCGTATTGGCTAGCATTTACTGGCATTTATGCACCAGCCACACCACGCTGGCTATTACACGCCTCTACAGGATATAAGCACACAGGGCTGTCATTTAATATGTTTTTATTGCACTCACCACATTCTTCACAGTCTGGTCCCTAATATTTTAATGTATATCAATTAAATGGATATTGTAAACTGACTAATTATGCAATACATATAGGACCAGTACCACTGCCTCTCGCTGCTTATCATGAGTGTGTAAGGTTACTTTCCCACACTCAGACACGGAGTGCACGACATCGGGCCTTACCCGTTTGGCAGTGTCTATGCTCCATCGGTGTTCTCTTTCCGTTGGACAAATGACCACCATCATGTTAGAACGAGGAGCGCTACTTTGAACATCCATTTACTAATTCAATGAGCATTCTGGATTGGACTGCCCTCCAAGATTAATTATCAGCTTGATGCAAGGACCAGCATTGCCTGGATTTATCTCTGCAACTCCCGTACTATACTATTTATGTTAAACATCGGGACGGATGGAGTAAACCAGGGGAGCGCAATCTTTTTCCCCTGCGCCCCGCTGCCGGCTGTCCTGCTCTCCACGTGCCCCCCTCCCTCCTCCTTACCGTGGTTGGCGCCGTATGGGCGTCATACGACCCAGCGGCGTCGTTTGACACCGCGTCTTAGAATGCCAGCCGAACCACGGTGGCAAGGTTTACGGAGGCTTTCGCCACTTCCCCGACACTTAATTTAAGTGCCTTCGGGAAGCGCGCGGGACCTCTGTAAACCCCGCACCCCTGGCAGTTAATCTCGCGCCCCCCCAGTTTGCGCACCGCTGGAGTACGCGATGTGACGACAGGGGCAGCCAGGCCAGCACATTAAAGGTTAAGCCCGGCAGTTGCCCTCGTCAAGATGGATGCCTGTTACAGGCTAAAGTAGTGAACGTTGAGGCGCCCGAGTGCAGAATTTCCAGTTTTAGGGTTTAAACCGGAAACCACCTATTGATCACCTTGCACTTCCCGACAAAACCGATAAGCGGAAACGAAGCTCCTTTTTCTATCGAGTTCCACCTCTTGTAACCAGCGCGCATGCGTGGCTGTTTTGGTTTCTTTGGAAATTAAGAATTGTATTTTTAATCGGAGTCTTTGAATAAAAGGGAGCACTTGTCACCCAAGGGTTTGTTCAAACCCAACCCACCCTGTCCTTGTTAGAGACAATAAAGATAAGGGGAAGAGAGGGACTTTGCCTGTGCAAACTCCTGTTCAGCCGATAGGGGCCTATTGTAGAAACTCAGAAGTGGTTATTGCCAAACCGGGCGGTGTGACGCGTTCACAAGAAGCGGAATGAAATGTGAGAGAAACCTTTATCCTCTATTGCAAACCGCATCTACTAAACGGTTTCTATAACAAGTGCCAGGCGCCCGCATTGTACGCGCGGTAGAAGCGGAGTGACCTGAGCTGGTGCTAACTCCGTCCCCAGTCTGACTGGTGGGTTTTGCTCGCTCAGACAAACCCATATTTCAGGTTCTGGATGTAACTCGCACAATCCCGATCTCGCCAGCCTGGAGGTGGCGGGGGAAAAAAAAAATGGACGTTTTTAGAAGAACTTTGCATAACGGAGCTACGAGAATAGGGCAAAAAAAATGCAAGTTTGAGGCTTTTTTGACAAACTGATCGGATTGGCAGAGCCGGAGTGAAGCCGCTTATAAAAACAAAAAAACAGTGTAGACGCGGTTTAAACATGCGAGAAGAACTTACAGAATAGCAAAGCCTGCCGCTCCACCTCTAAAAAGTGCACTTTAGTAGGGGTTTGTCACACTTCAGAGCTACTAGAATAGCCGGATACTGATATCACACAATATGGAGCAGACGGAGGAAACAAAACCGCTCCCACGTCGCCGATCACCGTGTTTACAGAAGTTTGGGGGTTTTGTAAATGATTACTGAAATACTTGCAGATATCCGACTTTTGCAACGCTCCACGTCCCTGATATTGAGCACAAAAGTTTTACTACCTGAAATACCTACTCAGTACATCAAAAACATACCGCGTCCCGCGGGCAGTATGAATCTCCTGGGATATTGGGAAATTTGGGAATATTTAAGTGGAACAATGTGCCAGTAACATTTGTGAGCTATAAATTATTGGATAATCTGGCACTGTAATGAAAGTCTGGTGCGACACTGGAAGATATATATTTTGTGCGGGCTGTAGTAAAGATGTCAGACGCAAGGTTGTTATGATCAGATTATGGATCAGTGCAGCATATACGTGTTATTAAACGGGCCTTTTGTATAAAGGGCTTTCAGTCTATCATTTCATTACCAATTAGTGTTAGTGGGAACGCATCTTAAATGCTATTTGGGGTCCTTCATTTCATAATGAATTATAATACAGGTAGTACTCGCTATCCAACGTTTCACTTTACAACGAATGGCATATCCAACGCTTTACAATGCCACCCTGTGGGCCGTTTTTCGACGCCAGAATGCGTTATCCGACGCTCACCGCCACTGATTAACGTGGGACTCCTTACAACGGTGTCACTATCCAACGCTACTTCCAGAGCGGATTCCGTTGGATAACCGAGGACTGTCTGGATGTAGACAAAGATAATAAATAGTAGTAAAAAAAACCAAGTGGTATTTTTAGCTTTTGTTTATGGCTAGAATCCATTATAAACCCCATAGTCACATTGATCCTTATAGGGTTATCCTATTAAAAAAAATAGGACAGCTACAGTAGCATTTTATAGGGTGCCTATGGGAGAAAAGGTTGATCCCACTAATGTCTATATTGGCAGATGATGTTTGCATGTGGGAGATAACCCTTTGATACTCATCCCATGTCTGTGTTATCTCATTTAGGGCTATAGGATAAATGGGGCTTTTAGGATGATTTCCCAGATTATGAAGAAACTGTTCCCACTAACTGATATTTGCCAGAAGGATGAGCCTGGCTTCCTTTAAATGAGTGTGTGAAGAAGGGGAATTCTAGTCTGCTATAGGGTGATCCCATTCAAATCTACCCTGATGCACAGGAGGGTGACCCCATGCAAATCTACCCTGATGCACAGGGAGGGTGATCCCATTCAAATCTACCCTGATGCACAGGGAGGGAGATCCCATTCAAATCTACCCTGATGCACAGGGAGGGTGATCCCATTCAAATCTAGCCTGATGCACAGGGAGGGTGATCCTGGCTTTTAATAACGGGGATCCCATTGCAGCATACTGTATGGTCTGTGTAAGGCTGGCTACATCTGCAGGGTTTATGCACATTGCAATATGGATGGATATAAAATACAAGCCATGTAGTCACAGAGCCCTTTGCATGATCACAGATAAAGGGCCAGATCTGTGCGCAGCTGCAGGGTCTGCTCCCTGCGCCATCCATGCAACCCACAAGTCACCCGGACAGCAAAAGCCCCTATTCCGGCTGCCAACCCCATAACAAAGCCCCGTTATTCCCCCAATATCTCACCTGGCAGCTTCAGCGCTCTGGACAGCACTGTAGACATGATGAATGAATAAAATACGCATGCGCCGCGCAAGCGGTTCTGGGGGATGTAGTTTCTGGGCTGGGAGTGAAGCGCAGCGCGGAGGTGCGCATGCGCCGCGCAAGCGGATCTGGGGGATGTAGTTTTTGGGCTGGGAGTGAAGCGCAGCGCGGAGGTGCGCATGCGCCGCTGGGGAGTGTAGTTCTGGCTAGGGCGCACTCTCCCTCATTAATGAGGCAGTCTCAGCCTCAGCCACCAGAGGGCAGCCTCACTCAGAAGGGAGTCGCAGTCTCACTTAACGAGTCAGACTCATTAGTAGGCAGACGCAATTATTAGTAGACAGCCTGACTCAGAAAGTTGCCTCACTCATTAGTAGACAGTCTCACTTAATGAGTCTTATTCAGTAGACAATCTCAATTATTAGTAGACAGTCTCATGCATTAATAAGCAGTCTCACTCATTAGAAGACATT
This sequence comes from Ascaphus truei, assembly GCF_040206685.1. Lineage (NCBI taxonomy): Eukaryota > Metazoa > Chordata > Amphibia > Anura > Ascaphidae > Ascaphus > Ascaphus truei. Next base: position 13,272,993 of record NC_134499.1, read on the forward strand.
CTCAATCAGAGGTTAGTCACACTCAATGGAAGGCAGTCTCACTCAGTAATAGATAGTCTCAATTGTTAGTAGAGAATATCATTAAATAGAAGACAGGCTCATTCCTTACAAGACAGTCTCACTCAGAAGACAGTCTTGCTCATCAGAAGGCAGTCTGATTCCTTAAAAGACAGTTTCACTCATTCGTAGACAATCTCATTCATTAGTATACAATATCATTCCTTAAGACAATCTCATTTATTAGGAGACAGTCTCATTTGTATACAGTCTCATTCCTTAAAAGACACTTCCTCATTAGAACAGTGTCCCTCGTTAGAAGACAGTCTCACGCATTAGAAGACAGTCTCACTCATTAGTGTAGTCTCACTCATTAGAAGACAGTCTCCCTCAGTGTAGTCTAACTCATTCGTGTAGACTCACTCATTAGAAGACACTCTCACTCATTAGAAGACAGTCTCATTCATTAGAAGACAGTCTCATTCATTAGAAGACAGTCTCCCTCACTAGAAGACAGTCCCTCATTAGAAGACAGTCTAACTCATTAGTGTAGACTCACTCATTAGAAGACAGTCTCACTCATTAGAAGACAGTCTCACTCATTAGAAGACACTCTTACTCATTAGAAGACAGTCTCACTCATTAGAAGACAGTCTCAGAAGACACTCTCACTCATTAGTGTAGTCTCACTCAGAAGACACTCTCGCTCATTAGAAGACACTCTCGCTCATTAGAAGACAGTCTCACTCATTAGAAGACAGTCTCACTCATTAGAAGACACTCTCGCTCATTAGAAGACACTCGCTCATTAGAAGACAGTCTCACTCATTAGAAGACAGTCTCACTCATTAGAAGATAGTCTCACTCATTAGAAGAGTTTCACTAATTAGAAGATAGTATCACTCATTAGAAGACAGTCTCACTCATTAGAAGATAGTCTCACTCATTAGAAGACAGTCTCGCTCATTAGAAGACACTCTTGTTCATTAGAAGACAGTCTCACTCATTAGAAGACAGTCTCCCTCATTAGAAGACAGTCTCGCTCATTAGAAGACACTCTTGCTCATTAGAAGACAGTCTCGCTCATTAGAAGACAGTCTCGCTCATTAGAAGACAGTCTCCCTCATTAGAAGACAGTCTCACTCATTAGTGTAGTCTCACTCATTAGAAGACACTCTCGCTCATTAGAAGACAGTCTCACTCATTAGAATACACTCTCACTCATTAGAAGACACTCATTAGTGTAGTCTCACTCGTTAGAAGACAGTCTCACTAATTAGAAGACAGTCTCGCTAATTAGAAGACAGTCTCGCTCATTAGAAGACAGTCTTGCTCATTAGAAGACATTCTCGCTCATTAGAAGACACTCTCCCTCATTAGAAGACAATCTCCCTCGTTAGAAGGCAATCTCCCTCGTTAGAAGACAATCTCCCTCAGACTTTTCTCCCACCACTCTCCTATAGCCTCACTGCTGTACATGGACAATACAGGCACAGTGGGGTCTGTACCATTGGTACTGTATGTTGTTATAACATAGAACCCTACTCCAGACCTTGTGATGATACTGCAGATCCCCCCAGCAGAGAAGCAGTTAATCACTATACATCTCCAACATGGGATAAAACAGGCTCATTTTACCAAGAAAGGACATCCACTTTGAAATCGTACCGACGCGGGGCGGATTTCCATCTGTTTGTGACTTCAGCTCATCTTCCAAAGCAGATAAATCAGCGTAATAATCTTCAGACTTCGTAATCCTTTACAGGAGGGGAATTCAACATGAAAAGACAGGGCCCACCTGAACTTATCTCCACTAGATTAGAGACAGTCCAGTGCACATTTAGGAAGGGCGAGGATGATTTAAAGCGCTTGCCCATGGCTAATTCACCTTTTAATGTGACTCCAGCTGCATACAATGTCACGGGGAGAACTTCTGCACAGGCTGAGAATGTGAAAGAGTTTGGGGTTTTTGGGGGGGGGGGGCATCTGTAACTCACCTACCGGGAATACTACTTTACCCAAGGGGTTAAGTTATGGGTTAATGCGGGATGACTGCAGAATGTAAGTCCCGCCCCTTGTATCCAGGGTGATAGTGACATCACTAGGGGATATGACGGTTCTGGAGCTCAGGTTCCTGGGAGGTGTAGAGAGAGGAGCCTCGCTCTGTATAGTTACTGTAGAGTTGTAAAAATAAATTCACGTTTTTGTTTTTATAGATAGGAAATGTGCCCCTTATTAGAGATAGAGACATGGAGTGTGGTTCCCGAAGATAAAGGGGGAATGTGCCATGTACTAAAGATGAAATCCCTCACACGTGGGCTTCTGAGTACATGATGGGAGCTGCTCTAGCTAGAGGTTCATAGCATGCCGACATCGGGTACATTGGGACAAGGAGGGTCATGCATAAGGTGACGGGACGCTGGACCCCAAGAGAGGGTGCAACCCTGCCGCAGGGTCACAGTGAGTGTAGGAGAACTCCCTGCTATGCAAGGGATAGCCAGATAAGCATTGGTAACCAGAAAAGTGCCTCTTTGGGGATGCTGCACAGTCCCCCAAAGAAGAAGTGAGTATGATGCCAAATATAAATAAAGCACGTCTGTTTGAAAGAGAAAAGTTCCAGGCGCCCATCTTATCTCCTCGCTGCTTACACACCCATCCTGCACAGAGCCCATCTTATCACCTCGCTGCTTACACACCCAGCCTGCACAGAGCCCATCTTATCACCTCGCTGCTTACACACCCATCCTGCACAGAGCCCATCTTATCACCTCGCTGCTTACACACCCAGCCTGCACAGAGCCCATCTTATCACCTCGCTGCTTACACACCCAGCCTGCACAGAGCCCATCTTATCTCCTCGCTGCTTACACACCCAGCCTGCACAGAGCCCATCTTATCTCCTCGCTGCTTACACACCCAGCCTGCACAGAGCCCATCTTATCTCCTCGCTGCTTACACACCCAGCCTGCAAGGAGCCCATCTTATCTCCTCGCTGCTTACACACCCCATCTTATCTCCTCGCTGCTTACACACCCAGCCTGCACAGAGCCCATCTTATCTCCTCGCTGCTTACACACCCAGCCTGCACGGAGCCCATCTTATCACCTTGCTGCTTACACACCCAGCCTGCACAGAGCCCATCTTATCACCTCGCTGCTTACACACCCAGCCTGCACGGAGCCCATCTTATCTCCTCGCTGCTTACACACCCAGCCTGCACAGAGCCCATCTTATCTCCTCGCTGCTTACACACCCCATCTTATCACCTCGCTGCTTACACACCCCATCTTATCACCTCGCTGCTTACACACCCCATCTTATCACCTCGCTGCTTACACACCCAGCCTGCATAGAGCCCATCTTATCTCCTCGCTGCTTACACACCCATCCTGCACAGAGCCCATCTTATCACCTCGCTGCTTACACACCCAGCCTGCACAGAGCCCATCTTATCACCTCGCTGCTTACACACCCATCCTGCACAGAGCCCATCTTATCACCTCGCTGCTTACACACCCAGCCTGCACAGAGCCCATCTTATCTCCTCGCTGCTTACACACCCAGCCTGCACAGAGCCCATCTTATCTCCTCGCTGCTTACACACCCAGCCTGCACAGAGCCCATCTTATCTCCTCGCTGCTTACACACCCAGCCTGCAAGGAGCCCATCTTATCTCCTCGCTGCTTACACACCCCATCTTATCTCCTCGCTGCTTACACACCCAGCCTGCACAGAGCCCATCTTATCTCCTCGCTGCTTACACACCCAGCCTGCACGGAGCCCATCTTATCACCTCGCTGCTTACACACCCAGCCTGCACGGAGCCCATCTTATCTCCTCGCTGCTTACACACCCAGCCTGCACGGAGCCCATCTTATCTCCTCGCTGCTTACACACCCCATCTTATCACCTCGCTGCTTACACACCCAGCCTGCATGGAGCCCATCTTATCTCCTCGCTGCTTACACACCCCATCTTATCACCTCGCTGCTTACACACCCCATCTTATCACCTCACTGCTTACACACCCAGCCTGCACAGAGCCCATCTTATCTCCTCGCTGCTTACACACCCAGCCTGCACGGAGTCCATCACCCTGGGAAGGTATGAAAAAAGACTAAGCCCGCTCTACATACCCTACAAGATGTAGCACTCCTTTTGAGCCGGGTAACGAGGGGTTACACATCTATCGCCAACTTTGTATCCCTGATATTTTCTGCTAATCCTCTGGAAAGAAAGAAGTCAAGCTAAAGGATTGGGTAAGAGTAGTGGGAGAGGCCCAAGCACAGGTAATGTGTCTTTCAAAGATAAGCACGTGGAGATACGTTTATGGTCCAGCGATTAACCCCTACTTATCTGAATTTATCTGTTAATGGAACAGATAAATAATGGAGGATAATTTCATGTCAACAGCGACATCTACAGGAGTTTGTGTGTATGCTGATGTTGCATAACGAGCATGGACCGGATTGGCTGAGACTGTGATGGGGGTGAGGTGTTTCAGGTAATGTATATTTACTACAGTTTGAAGAAACCGTGCAAAAGGCCTTTAAAAAAATCTTTTATTTGTTTTAAAATATGCAGCCTTTGATTACCTTTATTGAAAACCCCATTACCTAGGCTGATGATCGATTCGTTCTCCCGTGATCGAGCAGCAAAGATCCTGCTTCCCAGGGTTCACTAAATGGCTGCCCTTCCGTTTAAATCTTCCTTCAATCAGTGTGTAACGCGTAGCTCACCACAAACAAAGCGCGACCGCGGTGCTGAGGTAGGGAATTGAGTAACGCCAACCCACAGCCACGCGGGCGCGCCTAGGATGTAGATTGGTCGTGCAAGCCAGGTCAGGAGTATAGATGTGAGAGTAGTAGAGGGTACTTGCCGGATCAGGATTGGAGAGTAGCGGATCGTCGGGGTGCGTAGCCAGGTTCAGGATTGAAGAGTAGCGGATCCTCGGGGTGCGTAGCCAGGTTCAGGAGTAGAGGGCTGCGGAGTCCAAGGTACGTAGCATGGTCAGGCAGCGGCAGGATCAACAGACAAGGCAAGGCAGGAGCTACAGGAACTGAGTGCAGCAAGGCACGGCGTCACACAAGACTATGCTCAGCAATGAGTGTCTGGAGCCAGAGGGTTTATAAAGAGAGATCCTCCAATGGGGAGCCAGGGCGGAACCAGGAAACCGAATCCTATAGGCTGCTAGTGCACACAGGTGTGCCCTATGATGCAGCCTGATCAGGAACAGAGGCGGGACGGAGCGCGCGCCGACCCGTGCGCGTCACTGAAGTCAGGGGGCGGAGACCGGAGCGCAAGTCACTCCCTCGCCGGTCCTGTCCGTCACCAGGATGGGGGCGGAGACGGGGGCGTGAGTCAGGGGGGAGGCTGGATTAGCGCACTCGCTGCGTGCAGGGGCGGGGTGGCGGAGACAGAGCGGGCGGGCAGACAGGCCGCGCAATATCCGCGCGCGCGTAACGGGCCCGCGAGGCTGCGTATCCTGGGTGTCCGTGGCGGCAGGTGTTTTAAGGTGAGGAGACGGTTTCCAGCTGCCCGGATGGCGGATCCTCACAGTGCCTTTCAACTACCCTACAGTATTATGCTGTTTATGCTTTTTATCTCATTTCATGCATTGGGAATCCATCATCACTGAATTCTGATTGCAGAAAGTATGACACAAGTATTATATCTGATACTACAGACCTGATTTATTTAATAACACACGTAGGATATTGCAGGGATTACTCCTTTAAGTTCCTCAGCTTCAGTTCACACAACGGACAAGGCCGCACCACAGCTGTATTATATACTGAGCCTACTAAGAAACATCTAAATGTCACAATTATCCTTCCCTAGTATTAAAACACATTTAGTTTTTTTTAAGTGACGCCTCTTTAAGTGTTTTCACTATGTTGCAAACCCAAGACATATTGCTAAGTGGGATTGGGACATGTTGTGCAGGAACGAAGGAGACCTCATGTTTTCCATGGCATGTGATTGAGTTTCACACTGCACATTGTTCCAGGGGAAACGTCTGTGCCCCGTTTGTAGTGAGTCACCCGCGTGTAACACTCTATTTTCGGCCTTGTTTTCTCCCCGTAGAGATAGATTTGGCATTCTCTGCCGATCTTGGCTGGAGGCGCAGGGACAGCAGCCAGCGAACAGTGAAAGGATTTCACGTGACATTTGCCACGATGGAATGATTACACGTCATCTGGGCCGAGGACGAGCAGAGACGCCCTCAGAATAACCCCTCACCGGGAATAACCCCTGTGCGTTGGGAGAGTGGGGACTGAAAGGAGCTGTGCCAACTTGGACCGAAAAATGAACCAGTGCCGGCGACGATCAAGGAATTCCATTTGGGTGATTGCGCACATAAAGCAAAGCCTTGATAAGAAGCCCTTGGCACACCTAGCAGGGGTGGAACTAGTCACCGGTGCAAGAAATAAGAAATCCCCCCCCTATCTCCCCAGGGCCCTACCTGTGGGGCCCACATGGGGTGATTACCAGAGTTGGACCCGACTTCCGATGAGGCCTAACTTCTGTGTTAGGACCGTCTTGATGGTCTTCCTCTGCGCTGCCTGGTACGACTCCGCACCGGGGAGGGGGTGTGCAGAGGGCGGGCTTTTAGAAATGGCGGAATGGTGTTCCGCTGTCAAAATAAGTGTCAGAAAAGAGTTCCGGAGCGTGGAGGATGGGCCCCTATCAGGCTGCCCATATGGTAGCCACCCATCCTGCCCATTCTCCTACCTTATTATATTCTTTGATTTCCCTTATATTTAGAATGTAACGATGTGTATCCCAAACGTTGCTGAATTTGCTTTCTGTATTAGCCTCCACCACCTGCTGGAAGGCTGTTCCACAAATCCACCACCCTTTTCCGTAAAGAAGTACTGTATTTCCTAGCACTTCCCCACCGCCCAGCGTCAGAGGATTGTTTTAACATTTCCGGTACTACTGTATGTTGAAACCCTTTCTGTATGTGAAAGTTTCTATCATATCCCCCACTCCCTTCACCCCTCTAAACTGTACAAGCAAACCATGCACCATTTTAGTAGCCATTCTTCACACAATATCCAATGTATTTACGTCCTTCCGGATGTACGGTCTCCAGAACTGAAACCGGTGACATCACCACTACCCTCTTTCTGCTGCTAACACCTCTCATTGCGACATTGCTGTCTGTTATGTGATTCCTAAGGGCAGAAAAATGAATGAATACAAAAAGCGCTGAATGTTTTCCAATGTTTTATTTCTTGCATTTTTAGATTATTTTTGTGAGTCTCTTTCAAGGTCAAGTCCCCCCCCCCCCCATCATTTTGACATTGAGCCCAATGCGATGAACCATAAAGCCAGTCAGCAACCTTGTTTTCATTTTTTTTCTTGGCTTTTCTGGATTTTGTTTGAATTTTGAGTGTTGAGCTGTTTGTTCTCACTCGCTCCACTCCTCCAGGCAGCACAGAGCTGTTTTCCATGCAGACTGCGTAGAGACTTGTCAGAGAAACTGTCTTATCCTGAGCATCTAAAAAGTCTAAAGATGCCACATCGGGGAGGATTTTCAGAAGTCCACTAAATACTTAATGAGACGTTAATGTATTTGAACATATCGTTAAGTGCTAAGGAGGCTCTTCAAAGCTCAGCAACGATGAGCTAAGAGCTATTCTCAGCCGTAACGAGCCCTTGCGTTACCATAATGGACATTAGGGCTAATTATATGCAAAAGAGGCGTTCCCTGTAACAGCGCAGATCCCCAGAGCTCTGGTATAGTTACCGCAGGGATTTAACGTGATGCTGGTTAGCCGGAGCTAAAGGTGGAGTTACTCACATCCAGACCCTGAGATACGTCTGTTACAGGGTCTGGGTAAGTGTAAGATCACAGTTACATATGATTTAACTATAATATTGTTACTTACAGAGTTAGTTTCCTCTTCTGTTTTTTTACTTTAATGAAACACCTATTCAGGGTCTGCATGGGAGTAACACCACCTTTGGGTGAGACAGGTTTAACACCATGTTATTGGGAGTAACACCACATTTGGGTGAGACAGGCTAAACGCCATGTTATTGGGAGTAACACCACCTTTGGGTGAGACCGGTTTAACGCCATGTTATTGAGAGTAACACCACCTTTGGGTGAGACCGGCTTAACACCATGTTATTGGGAGTAACACCACCTTTGGGTGAGACCGGCTTAACACCATGTTATTGGCAGTAACACCACCTTTGGGTGAGACCGGTTTAACGCCATGTTATTGAGAGTAACACCACCTTTGGGTGAGACCGGCTTAACACCATGTTATTGGGAGTAACACCACCTTTGGGTGAGACCGGCTTAACACCATGTTATTGGCAGTAACACCACCTTTGGGTGAGACAGGGTTAACGCCATGTTATTGCGAGTAACACCACCTTTGGGTGAGACAGGCTTAACGCCATGTTATTGAGAGTAACACCACCTTTGGGTGAGACCGGCTTAACACCATGTTATTGCGAGTAACACCACCTTTGGGTGAGACAGGCTTAACGCCATGTTATTGGGAGTAACACCACCTTTGGGTGAGACCGGCTTAACGCCATGTTATTGGGAGTAACACCACCTTTGGGTGAGACAGGCTTAACGCCATGTTATTGGGAGTAACACCACCTTTGGGTGAGACCGGCTTAACGCCATGTTATTGGGAGTAACACCACCTTTGGGTGAGACAGGTTTAACGCCATGTTATTGGGAGTAACACCACCTTTGGGTGAGACAGGCTTAACACCATGTTATTGGGAGTAACACCACCTTTGGATGAGACAGGCTTGACGCCATGTTATTGGGAGTAACACCACCTTTGGGTGAGACAGGCTTAACACCATGTTATTGGGAGTAACACCACCTTTGGGTGAGACAGGCTTGACGCCATGTTATTGGGAGTAACACCACCTTTGGGTGAGACAGGCTTGACGCCATGTTATTGGGAGTAACACCACCTTTGGGTGAGACAGGCTTGACGCCATGTTATTGAGAGTAACACCACCTTTGGGTGAGACCGGCTTAACACCATGTTATTGCGAGTAACACCACCTTTGGGTGAGACTGGCTTAACGCCATGTTATTGGGAGTAACACCACCTTTGGGTGAGACCGGCTTAACGCCATGTTATTGGGAGTAACACCACCTTTGGGTGAGACAGGCTTAACGCCATGTTATTGGGAGTAACACCACCTTTGGGTGAGACCGGCTTAACGCCATGTTATTGGGAGTAACACCACCTTTGGGTGAGACAGGTTTAACGCCATGTTATTGGGAGTAACACCACCTTTGGGTGAGACAGGCTTAACACCATGTTATTGGGAGTAACACCACCTTTGGATGAGACAGGCTTGACGCCATGTTATTGGGAGTAACACCACCTTTGGGTGAGACAGGCTTAACACCATGTTATTGGGAGTAACACCACCTTTGGGTGAGACAGGCTTGACGCCATGTTATTGGGAGTAACACCACCTTTGGGTGAGACAGGCTTGACGCCATGTTATTGGGAGTAACACCACCTTTGGGTGAGACAGGCTTGACGCCATGTTATTGGGAGTAACGCCACCTTTGGGTGAGACAGACGTAACACTATGTTATTGAGAGTAACGCCTCCTTTGGGTGAGACAGGTTTAACACCATGTTATTGAGAGTAACACCACCTTTGGGTGAGACAGGGTTAACACTATGTTATTGGGAGTAACGCCACCTTTGGGTGAGACAGGCTTATGCTAATGAGATCATTAACGTTCCTTTGAGGATACCGGCTAAATAGAGGAAAACTAACATCTGTTACCTAATTATACCACTTAGATTGTAAACTCTTCGGGGCAGGGACTCCTTTTCCTATTGTTTTTATGTCTGAAGTGCTTATTCCCATTATGTGTTATATTAATATGTCTCGTGTATTGTATAGCACTATGTACATCGATGGTGCTATGTAAATAATGACATACATACATACACACATCACATTAGCAGGCAAGCTTTAACAGACCTCTGAGGATCTACCCCTAAGTGAGAGCCACTTAGCAACCAATTTTTGTATGTTTTGAGGCTTTTGCTTTTTTTAGGAATAAAATACACAGCTTAAAAACAAAATCAGGCATCCTACCGCTCAGCATGGGGAAACTTCCAAAAATAAACATGCAGAGAGAACTGGCCCTTTAAATGCAACCCCCCCACCCCCCAGTGAAACGGTAACGTACACATTGTATTCGGACTGCAAATTCCTTCCTAATGTGAAAAGAAAAGTTAGCAAGTTATAACGAAGGATCCTGCTCACCCCAAACAACTGCGGGACACAATACCCCGGCGTATTGGGAACGTTCTCCCTCTGTCTGTTTCCCCCCTTGTTTTCAGTTGCGTACAGAACATATATCCCATCTGGGTCGTAAAAGTGTCCGATATAAATGATAGAAATACTTGGACACGGCTTGTGTTTGCTTTAGCATCTGTCTGATGTTTATAGAATGCAGAAGTTTCAACAGCTTTACCCTATCAAATAACACCATGCTATGTAAATGTATATATATGTATAGATTGTAGACCTGTCACGTTACACGGATTTGTATGGGACGCACTGATCGGGAGTCACTGCTGTTAAACATCAGATGTTTTTCTAAAAACCAGTCGTTTTCCATTGAAGGCACAATCTTTTTAGCACGGGATTGAAGCAGTGGGTCTCCGAAGCAGGACCCCCCGTTAATTTCAGCTCGGGGGACACCCTGCTTCCGTAGATACTTACGTAGGGCTACGCCTGTCTAGCAGGGTTCACGTAATGGCCACTTTTCAAAGCTCCCGTGTCCAGCGGGCCAATAGGAAGCTGTGAAGTCATCAGGTCTGGCTTCCTATTGGCCCGCGTGACGCGGGAGCTTTAAGAAGCAGAGAGATAGCGGCGCCCCCTTGGGAGGTCAGTATCTCAGGAAGCAGGGGGTCCTCAGAGCTGAAATTAACGAGGTTCGGCTCCAGAGACCCCCTGCTTCAATCCTATGTAAAAAAAACAACAACAACCCGCAAAGCATTCGCCCGCTTGGGGTGCTCCTTTAAAATGCAATTTTTTGATCCAGATTCCCCAAAACCCACTGATTTGGGTCTTTAGAGTTTAGCATTCGGTGACCATTACATCTGCAGGTATTTGGTGTAAGAACTCGCGATTGCGTTAGTTTGTTGCTAACCATGTTTGTAATGTATACAATTGTGTGAGGCAGAGCCTGGGAGAATCAGACCCTCAGTGGGAGAGAGAGGAAGTCACAGAGAATGAGAGAGGGAGAGGAGAGAGAGGAAGTCACAGAGAATGAGAGAGGGAGAGGAGAGAGAGGAAGTCACAGAGAATGAGAGAGGGAGAGAAGAGAGAGGAAGTCACAGAGAATAAGAAAGAGAGAGGAAGTCACAGAGAATAAGAAAGAGAGAGGAAGTCACAGAGAATAAGAAAGAGAGAGGAAGTCACAGAGAATAAGAAAGAGAGAGGAGAGAGAGGAAGTCACAGACAATAAGAAAGAGAGAGGAGAGAGGAAGTCACAGAGAATACGAGAGAGAGAGAAGTGGAAGAGAGAGGAAGTCACAGAGAAAAAGAGAGAAGTGAGAGAGGAAGTCACAGAGAATAAGAGAGAGAAAGAGAAGTGGAAGAGAGAGGAAGTCACAGCGAAGAGAGAGAGAAAAGAGAGGAAGTCACAGAGAATAAGAAAGAGAGAGAAGAGAGAGGGAGTCACAGAGAATAAGAAAGAGAGAGGAGAGAGGAAGTCACAGACAATAAGAGAGGGAGAGAGGAAGTCACAGAGAATAAGAAAGAGAGAGGAGAGAGGAAGTCACAGAGAATACGAGAGAGAGAGAAGTGGAAGAGAGAGGAAGTCACAGAGAAAAAGAGAGAAGTGAGAGAGGAAGTCACAGAGAATAAGAGAGAGAAAGAGAAGTGGAAGAGAGAGGAAGTCACAGAGAAAAAGAGAGAAGTGAGAGAGGAAGTCACAGAGAATAAGAGAGAGAAAGAGAAGTGGAAGAGAGAGGAAGTCACAGAGAAAAAGAGAGAAGTGAGAGAGGAAGTCACAGAGAATAAGAGAGAGAAAGAGAAGTGGAAGAGAGAGGAAGTCACAGAGAAAAAGAGAGAAGTGAGAGAGGAAGTCACAGAGAATAAGAGAGAGAAAGAGAAGTGGAAGAGAGAGGAAGTCACAGCGAAGAGAGAGAGAAAAGAGAGGAAGTCACAGAGAATAAGAAAGAGAGAGAAGAGAGAGGGAGTCACAGAGAATAAGAAAGAGAGAGGAGAAAGGAAGTCACAGACAATAAGAGAGGGAGAGAGGAAGTCACAGAGAATAAGAAAGAGAGAGGAGAGAGGAAGTCACAGAGAATACGAGAGAGAGAGAAGTGGAAGAGAGAGGAAGTCACAGAGAAAAAGAGAGAAGTGAGAGAGGAAGTCACAGAGAATAAGAGAGAGAAAGAGAAGTGGAAGAGAGAGGAAGTCACAGAGAAAAAGAGAGAAGTGAGAGAGGAAGTCACAGAGAATAAGAGAGAGAAAGAGAAGTGGAAGAGAGAGGAAGTCACAGAGAAAAAGAGAATAAGAGAGAGAAAGAGAAGTGGAAGAGAGAGGAAGTCACAGAGAAAAAGAGAGAAGTGAGAGAGGAAGTCACAGAGAATAAGAGAGAGAAAGAGAAGTGGAAGAGAGAGGAAGTCACAGCGAAGAGAGAGAGAAAAGAGAGGAAGTCACAGAGAATAAGAAAGAGAGAGAAGAGAGAGGGAGTCACAGAGAATAAGAAAGAGAGAGGAGAGAGGAAGTCACAGACAATACGAGAGGGAGAGAGGAAGTCACAGAGAATAAGAAAGAGAGAGGAGAGAGGAAGTCACAGAGAATACGAGAGAGAGAGAAGTGGAAGAGAGAGGAAGTCACAGAGAAAAAGAGAGAAGTGAGAGAGGAAGTCACAGAGAATAAGAGAGAGAAAGAGAAGTGGAAGAGAGAGGAAGTCACAGCGAAGAGAGAGAGAAAAGAGAGGAAGTCACAGAGAATAAGAGGGGGAGAGAGAAAAGAGGACGTCACAGAGAATAAGAGAGCGACGGCTTGGTGGCAATTGCTGAAAGTCAATTTTATTTTTCCAGCGACCGCAGCGTGACGTCACCATTGCGGTTGCGTCGCTGTCGCCGGCACTATAAGCGCAGCCTAAGAGATAGAGAGAAGAGAGAGGAAGTTACAGAGAATAAGATAGCGAGAGGAGAGAGGAAGCTACAGAGAATAAGATAGAGAGAGGAGAGAGGAAGCTACAGAGAATAAGAGAGAGCGAGAAGAGAGAAGAGAGAGGAAGTCACAGAGAATAAGAGAGAGAGAGAAGAGAGAGGAAGTCACAGAGAATAAGAGAGAGAGAAGAGAGGAAGTTACAGAGCATAAGAGAGAGAAGAGAGAGGAAGTCACAGAGAATAAGAGAGAGAGAAGAGAGAGGAAGTCACAGAGAATAAGAGAGAGAGAGAAGAGAGAGGAAGTCACAGAGAATAAGAGAGAGAGAAGAGAGAGGAAGTTACAGAGCATAAGAGAGAGAAGAGAGAGGAAGTCACAGAGAATAAGAGAGAGAGAAGAGAGAGGAAGTCACAGAGAATAAGAGAGAGAGAAGAGAGAGGAAGTCACAGAGAATAAGGCTAAGGCCCCGCTCCCTCCGTCAGCGCTCCCGCACTGCAGACAGGCGGGCGCGCTGACAGACACAGACCACGATATGCGGTCTGTAGGGAGCGGGAGGTGGGCGGGAGGGGGGGCGTGGCTTGAGCGGAGGGACCCGCTACTCTCCCCTCCCTCCCTCACTCCCTCCCTGGGCTCGGGCTGGAGCTGCTGATGGAAGTAATCATAAGCAACACACACACTCACACACACTCATACACACACGCAGGCACTTATACACACACGCAGGCTCACACACACACACACACACACACACACACACACACACACACACACACACACACACACACACACACACACACGCAGGCACTCATACACATACACACACACAGACAGAGGCAGGCACTCACGCACTCAGACACACACATACACACACACAGTCACGCACTCACGTTGCTTTCCCTCCACACTCCTCCCCCGCCTCCCTCGAAGCCTCCCCTCCTCCTGAAGCCTCCCCTCCTCCCGAAGCCTCCCCTCATTGGCTTACAGCCACACCACGTGACGCGTTGACGCTTGGGATTACAATTCTCTTGTATCCCCTAGCGGCTGACGCGTCACAGCGTGTAGTGAGCTTGTGCAGCCAGGGGGGGACCGGGACCGGCTCGGGAGGATTCCCCTGCTGGTGGGGAACTCGCGTGTGGCCGCCCGCGCCGCCGGGCGCACCGGGTCCCAGCCCTAAGAGAGAGAAAAGAGAGGAAGTTACAGAGAATAAGAGAGAGAGAAGAGAGAGGAAGTTACAGAGAATAAGAGAGAGAGAGAGAGAAGAGAGAGGAAGTTACAGAGAATAAGAGAGAGAGCGAGAGAAGAGAGAGGAAGTTACAGAGAATAAGAGAGAGAGAAGAGAGAGGAAGTTACAGAGAATAAGAGAGAGAGAGAGAGAGAAGAGAGAGGAAGTTACAGAGAATAAGAGAGAGAGCGAGAGAAGAGAGAGGAAGTTACAGAGAATAAGAGAGAGAGCGAGAGAAGAGAGAGGAAGTCACAGAGAATAAGAGAGAGAGAGAAAAGAGAGAGGAAGTTACAGAGAATAAGAGAGAGAGAGAAAGAGAGAGGAAGTTACAGAGAATAAGAGAGAGAAGAGAGAGGGAAGTCACAGAGAATAAGAGAGAGAAGAGAGAAGAGAGAGGAAGTTAGAGAATAAGAGAGAGAGAGAGCGAAGAGAAGAGAGGAAGTCACAGAGAATAAGAGAGAGAGCGAGAGAAGGAAAAGAGTGAAAGCGGGAGAAAGGAGAGAGAGAGAGAGAGAGAGAGAGAGAGAGAGAGAGAGAGAGAGAGAGAGAGAGAGAGAGAGAGAGAGAGAGAGAGAGAGGATAGATCGATAGATAGATAATAGATAGTGACAGAAAGAGAGAAGTTGCATAGAGATGCATGCACATAGACACAGGACTGGACATCAAATTATCCTAGGATACAGTTTGACCCAATAGGAGCATTTATCCCCCCTCTCCCCCCTCCCCCCATCCCCACCCCCCCCTCACCCCCCCCCCCTCCCCCCCCCTCCCCCTCCCCCCCCTCCCCCCCCTGGGGGATATGTGTCAGGGGAGGGGTGTTTGTGTTGTGATGGGGGCTAAGTGTATGGGGGAGGGGGGTATTCTATATGTATGGGTGAGGAAGGGTATTATGTGTATGGACAAGGGGAGTTTTATGTGTATGGGGAAAGGGAGAGAATTGCTTTCCTCCTACACCTTGTTGATACTCGTATCATGTATGTAAGAAGGTCTATCATATCCCCTCCTGTTCCACCTCCTCTCTTCCAGGCTGTACAGGGTGAAACCCTTCCCTGTGGTTCATGACATTTTAGCTGCTCTTCTTTGCACCATTGCTATTTTGGTAATGCCACCTCAGACCCGGCGGATTTCAATACCACAAGTGTTGACAGAAGATCAATCATATATACATTTAGGCAACAAAGGGTGAGTCGCCGTGTTGGTCCTTTTCCTATATAGTAACACAGCAGGGAGAGGGAGTAGGGGGTATGATAACTTTTATTGGACCAACAAGTAGTGTATGTGTTACACGCTTTCCTACCTCTCAGGGTTAGAGTTACAGATGAAGAACCAAGAGCGGCTGGAAAGCTTGTAACTTATCAACTACTTGTTGGTCCAATAAAAGTTATCATACCCCTACTCCCTCTCCCTCCTTTGTTACTATATACATTTAGGTAACTCATTTGACACGAGTGTCTCGACATGAAGCACCTGAATGCATTGACCACAAGCATACGTTGGCGTCATTCAAGGCTAAGTCCTAGCCGCACAGCTCATTTCCATGGGGGAAACCGAGATAGTCCAGTTGGAACAAGACACGGTAAATGTGGATTAACTTGTCACAAGTAGAGTTCTTAACTATTAACCGAACCTGGAACTATCCCCTGCATTGCTTCATTTTGCCAGTTTGGTCCCTACTCCGTAGGAGAACATGGTATGACTGGAAGAGTCTCTCAGTAGGATAACATAGGAATCATTTACCCTAGAAGGATCCTCCCAGAAACTTAAAAGTTTGAATGAGCTACAGAAATAGCTTAGTGGTTAAAACTCTGCCATTTATACCTAAAGTGCTGTTACTCCCATCCAGGCCCTGAAGTACTGTACGGGGTCTGAAAGAGAGAGTTGGGAATAATGCCACTTTTAGGAAAGGCATTAACTTCAGGCAAAATAACCACCGTTACTGATCTGATAACGTCCCGTTATGAGCCCTGAGGAGACAGACCTCTGTGGATCTGGAACCAAGAGTGTAAAGCGTCAGGTGGAGGGCGTCTCACGCACATTACATCCTCCGAAGAGAGCGCCATTTTTAAGACGGACATCATTTCCAAAATGTTTTGGTCCTATTACTGCGGAGGCTTCATCCATACTGCGTCCATGTGTTTGTGTCTGTGTGTATGGAGTGATGTCAGCCTTGGAGAAAGTGTAACGGGGGGGAGGAGAGGAGGGAGCTGGATGGAGTTCAGAAGAATCCGTTCAAATGTGCTAAGCAGAGCATTGACATGACATGCTAAGGGACGCAGTGCAGACATACAGCCCCTAACCTGCAGGGGCACAGCCTACTGTTGGAGGGATAATTCCTGGGACTAAAGGTAATTTAAACAGATTATATACTGTAACATTATCACTTCTATCTTTATTTGTTGGTGTGTTATCAACACTTTCTTCACGTTCTTCTAGGAATATCGCATTATTTGTTATCTACCATTGGCAGTGTGCGTAGTTGAACACTGGTTACAATAAGTCTGTGATCCAAGAGCTTACAGTCTAATATTTTAGATTTAAAATGGGTCTATTTAACAGGACAATTTTAGTGTTACATGAATTGCAAGAAAGGCAGTTACATTTTATTTTTTCCAGCATTGGCTAGTAACAGTTTCACTGATAGCATCATATAACGTACCATATAATGGGGCGTTGTATGATCTGTCTCCTATCCTGCACCTGACACCATATTGTTTCCACTCCATCATGTCTCAAAGTTTTATCCTTCTAACTTAGATCAGCAAGAATGTATTTTTTTTTGGTATGGTTTCCCTTTATTTGACATTTTTCCAACCAATCTGAAGATTTGCAGAAATGCTGTAAAGCATTGATTCCTTTCATAGACCGGTAATAACATTTTAATACGCTGTTAACCAGTTCATGTCTCTATTACATCGTTAATGCTGACTTGTATTCCTTTGGTGGTTTTGTTTATGTTTTGTTGATTATGCTGCTAAAGAGACGAAGTGGAGGAAATAAGATTAGCATGACGTAGGATCCAAATCAAATAGAAACGTTCATTTTTTTGCACAGGAAATAAGTAGGTCAAATGCAACTTTAAAGGGGATTGTATCTTCTACTGAAGCCGATTACTTGGAAACATTGAAGAAAAACTACAAGTTCTCGCTGATGACTGCGTCGCTCCCTCCGTTAGTTATAGGCGTCTAATGAGCTACTGTCAAAAGCTTATATGTGTTGCATATTCCGTGACGTGTGCTCTCAGTTTGCTGATTGGACAGATACCAACGTACACCACGTGGAGAGATATCTGTGCACAAAAGTGAAGGCACCTGGGAAATATGCTGATTAGGATACACTAAGTATATTCAAATGGCGTATTGGCATATTTCCCAGGTGCCTTGGGTGCGCTTAGTTCTGTACAGGAATCTCTCCACATGTTGTATAAAGAAGTGTTTGGGGAGGTTTATTAGTCGCCGGGGTATTTACAGAAATTCTCTGGCTTATTGTTATTCGAAGCTAACCGACGGCAGTTGTTAATTAACCTGGCGTTAAGCTAATTAAACATAACGGCTGTTGTTTTGCATGTAATTAGCTTTGGGGGTATGTGGTAAACTCAAGGAAAATAAAGTCTGTTACTATTTTACGTAACCAAGCGCTATTTTGCCTGCTTTAAGGCAGCTTGGTGTGTCGGTGACGGCGGTTTCATCCTTCAGCAGTTACAGCTCTGACACGGATTCTGTATGGTACGCAGGGAGTGTGCATGGTACCCAGGGAGTGTGCATGGTACGCAGGGAGTGTGCATGGTACGCAGGGAGTTTGCATGGTACCCAGGGAGTGTGCATGGTACGCAGGGAGTGTGCATGGTACACAGGGAGTGTGCATGGTACGCAGGGAGTTTGCATGGTACTCAGGGAGTGTGCATGGTACCCAGGGAGTTTGCATGGTACCCAGGGAGTGTGCATGGTACGCAGGGAGTGTGCATGGTACGCAGGGAGTTTGCATGGTACCCAGGGAGTGTGCATGGTACGCAGGGAATGTGCATGGTACGCAGGGAGTGTGCATGGTACGCAGGGAGTGTGCATGGTACGCAGGGAGTTTGCATGGTACCCAGGGAGTGTGCATGGTACCCAGGGAGTTTGCATGGTACCCAGGGAGTGTGCATGGTACGCAGGGAGTGTGCATGGTACGCAGGGAGTTTGCATGGTACCCAGGGAGTGTGCATGGTACCCAGGGAGTTTGCATGGTACCCAGGGAGTGTGCATGGTATGCAGGGAGTGTGCATGGTATGCAGGGAGTGTAAAATGGTGAATTTTACGTGAGCTACTGTAAACATTAAGTGAAACCAATAATATAGAACGTGTAGCTAACATAAAACTACAGATCCCGTAATACACACCATATTAAATACAATGTGAATTAAACAAAATATACAACACCGTATACCGGGGTGAATAAATTGAGCGTCTGCAGCTATGAACTGGGGGGTGGCTCGGCCCCCCCTAACCACTAAAAGAGAAAAAGACACAGCGCAAAAACGCTCATAGTGAAGTGTGCTTTAGTAAAGTAAACTACTATCAACAGGTAAGTATTCTGCGTACATCAGAGAAGATAATCACAGGCACATCATGAGTCAGGTTACCAATCACAGGATACACAGCAGGTCTGGAATAGGGTCGTCATCTACAGGTCGGTGGCCTCTCTCACACAGGCACAATGGACCCTCCTTGAAGTCCCCCCTTTTTTCAGATCAAGCCTTCTGTATGCTGGAAACACACTGCAATGGCGCCGCCTGTCCTCCAATCCCCACGATCCCGCAGGGCTCGGGTTATGGTGGGTAAGGAGTCCCGGTAGTTTGGAAAAAACCAACTCCTCTCCCCACTTCAGATTGAGGGCAAATTGGGTCTCACTCGGAGACCACATTCAAAACGGGGTAGCACAAAGTCCCTCAAAGTTCCTTATGCATAGGTTAGAGTCCTCAGAGTGATAACAACCTCCTATTCTCCCTTATACCATAAAAGCAGGGGGTAAATGGCGTAGTTAGCGAGACCGCAACAGGGAGTAACCACGCCGGAGTACCCACACGCCGTGCTAGGGTAGAGCTTACACAGAACACGGCTGCGGCTGAGGCGGTAATGCGTACCGCACTCGAATCAGCGCCCTAATAGATCACAGGTGTTCGTCCAAAAGTAGCGCAGCCAACAGCCACAAACAGGGTCATACAGGGAATACCGAAAAGATCATATAGATAAAAATTGCACAAATCTAAAATAGAACCATCCTACGCGTTTCGTAGCGCGAACGCCACTTCATCAGGGGCAGGGGGGTCCAGCCCAGCGCAACCTCAGATGGAGCCGAATTGCTGCTTTTATCCTCCCGTGCTAAAGGAAGCTCCAGCACAGTGCTGAGGGGGGAAAAAAACACCACCCATGTGCTCTGCGCCCGTGATACTGCGCCGCTGCTACCGCCCGCCCGCTCGGATCATTCCGTCTGCTGGGGATGATCACACATCGCCCAGCAGACGGAGGCGCGCACACTTGGACGCGCGAACGCAGCGTCGCGAAGCCCCCCCCGTGTGAACGCGGCCTAATGCTTGGGCTATACTTGGGGACCTGCTTATCCTATAAAGGTAATCCCTTCCCCCTGAGCAGCGCCATCAAATGGTTCACTAGGAAGCCGGGATATTACCCGCTCTCTGCGGCACACAGTATGTGTTTCACACCGGCTGTGTTCTGATAAAATTGCAATCCGGTTACTAAGCATCTAATTATATAACTGTAGTCAACCTCTTAAAATGTGCGCGGGCCAGAAATCGGGGTGACCCCTGCAGCTGGGGTGGGTTATACATTCTCAACACAGCGATACTGTATAGGGCGGCCACCTATCCGTTGTTATAATGCGGGGCGCTGAAATCCAGTATGAAAGTGCGACGTCACGGCGAGGGATGAATGATTTGCGGGCGCTTGGGGCTGCGTGTTATCTCCCGCGTGACCGCGATATTCTGTGGTTTTAGCATCTCTGCGCTTGGCGGGTCGGGGAAAGACCCGCGCTGAGTAACGCCTAGAGGTGGGGGTCATGGTATTGTGAGATGACCAGGCAGTCTCCTAACTTTATTATTTTAATCATTTAATTAAGCGACATTTATGGGAAAATGTAACTATTATACTAGAAATCTATTCCGTTTTTAGCACTGATTTCATTAGTCATTTTAAGTTCAGGCGTTTCACGTCAAGGCGCTAAAATACGGGGCAATTATGCGTCCCGACAGACCTTTCCGGGTCAAGTTCGTGAAATAAGGGACAATCCCGTATATACTGGACGCCTGGCAGCCTTACATTAGAGGGGGGTAATAGCTGCACAATACCACTCTAGGTTACTATTAGAAGCTTACGTCGTTGCGTTGATAGTCGCCATTTAAACAGCGAAAGATTTCAGACTTTCTGGTGAACATTGGAAGTTTGTTACTGAAACATTTGCAGAACACTGCAGCAAATTGGATGCAAACCTTGCTGTGCTCACAGCACACTTAGACCACAGTGCAGGAGACGGCGCGAGCGACATCGCTCGCGCTGAAAACAAACACTAGGACGCCAATGTATTTATGTATAGTGCGCGAGCACAAGCGCGGCTGGGAGACCGGTGCTTCACGCGACAAGCAAGTTTGAATTTCCCGCGTGAGTGGTTCGCCCAATGAGGGTGAACCAGCGCCATGATGTCACGGCCGTGCCCCCCCCCGACACGCCTCCCTGTAGCCGCGCCCCCCCGACACGCCTCCCTGTCGCCGCGCCCCCCGACATGCCTCCCTGTCGCCGCGCCCCCCGACATGCCTCCCTGTCGCCGTGCCCCCCGACACGCCTCCCTGTCGCCACGCCCCCCCCGACACGCCTCCCTGTCGCCGTGCCCCCCGACACGCCTCCCTGTCGCCACGCCCCCCCGACACGCCTCCCTGTCGCCGCGCCCCCCCCCCCGACACACCTCCCTGTCGCTGCGCCCCCCCGACACACCTCCCTGTCGCCTCTGCCTGCAGGACTGGAAATCTCTCCTGCTGCAGGCGAGCGTGCGCTGCGCCGAGGAGCGCGGAGGCGGGCGCGTTCCACTATAGCCGAGGCCTGAGGCTGAGATTATACTCACCGCGACGGAGCACGCGCACGTGACGCACGCCTGCCGCTGGCGCGATGTGTGAACTGTGCTTTCAGCAATGTTCAGGCAATGGGGAGGGGCGGCGTCACGTGAGTGGTTCATACCTCATTGGCTGAACCGTTTACGTGACGAGGCCGTCGCTTGAAAAGACAAAATGTTTGTCTTTTCAAAACATGCTCACGCCATCACCCTTCCTCTCACTCAATCCCCCTTCCTCTCACTCAATCCCCCTTCCTCTCACTCAATCCCCCTTCCTCTTACTCAATCCCCCTTCCTCTCACTCAATCCCCCTTCCTCTCACTCAATCCCCCTCCCTCTCACTCAATCCCCCTCCCTCTCACTCAATCCCCCTTCCTCACTCAATCCCCCTTCCTCTCACTTAATCCCCCTTCCTCTCACTCAATCCCCCTCCCTCTCACTCAATCCCCCTCCCTCTCACTCAATCCCCCTCCCTCTCACTCAATCCCCCTCCCTCTCACTCAATCCCCCTCCCTCTCACTCAATCCCCCTCCCTCTCACTCAATCCCCCTCCCTCTCACTCAATCCCCCTCCCTCTCACTCAATCCCCCTTCCTCTCACTCAATCCCCCTTCCTCTCACTCAATCCCCCTTCCTCTCACTCAATCCCCCTCCTCCTCACTCAATCCCCCTTCCTCTCACTCAATCCCCCTTCCTCTCACTCAATCCCCCTTCCTCACTCAATCCCCCTTCCTCTCACTTAATCCCCCTCCCTCACTCAATCCCCCCTTCCTCTCACTCAATCCCCCTCCCTCTCACTCAATCCCCCTTCCTCACTCAATCCCCCTTCCTCTCACTCAATCCTCCTCCCTCAATCCCCCTCCCTCTCCCTCAATCCCCCTCCCTCTCACTCAACCCCCCTCCCTCTCACTCATCCCCCCTTCCTCTCACTCATCCCCCCTCCCTCTTACTCAACCCCCTCCCTCTC
Source organism: Ascaphus truei (assembly GCF_040206685.1). Lineage (NCBI taxonomy): Eukaryota > Metazoa > Chordata > Amphibia > Anura > Ascaphidae > Ascaphus > Ascaphus truei. The sequence continues at coordinate 13,295,430 of NC_134499.1, forward strand.
ACTCAACCCCTCCCTCTCACTCAACCCCTCCCTCTCTCTCAACCCCTCCCTCTTACTCAACCCCCTCCCACTCACTCAACCCCTCCCTCTCACTCAACCACTCCCTCGTAACCTCTCCCTCTCACTCAACCCCCCTTCCTCTCACTCATCCCCCCTTCCTCTCACTCATCTCCCCTCCCTCTTACTCAACCCCCCTCCCACTCACTCAACCCCTCCCTCTCTCTCAACCCCTCCCTCTCACTCAACCCCCTTCCTCTCACTCATCACCCATTCCTCTCATTCATCCCCCCTCCCTCTTACTCAACCCCCCTCCCACTCACTCAACCCTCCCTCTCTCTCAACCCCTCCCTCTCACTCAACCCCCTTTCTCTCACTCATCACCCCTTCCTCTCATTCATCCCCCCTCCCTCTTACTCAACCCCCCTCCCACTCACTCAACCCCACCCTCTCTCTCAACCGCTCCCTCTCACTCAATCCCCCTCCCTCTAACTCACTCCATGCTCCTCCTCACACTCAATCCCCCCTCCTTACAACCAACACCCTCCCATTCAATACACACAGACACAAAGGCGATCCGGGGGACAGGCAGAAGGTGGGGTGTGGAACGGTGAAAATTATTTCGCAGACCCGCTTCAGTCCGCGGACCACCGTTTGGAGACCACTGGTCTAGGTGACATAAATGACACAGTAGCAAAGTGACCACTATATGGACAGTTGATTAGGGATCTAGTATGTATGTATGTATGTCTTTATTTATATAGCGCCATTAGTGTACATAGCGCTTCACAGCAGTAATACACGTGACAGTCATATAAATAACAAATAATACAAATAACACATGAAGCGCTTCAGACATAAAAGTAACATTTAGGAAGAGGAGTCCCTGCTCCGAAGAGCTTACAATCCAATTGGTATGTAGGAGGAACGTACAGAGACAGTAGGAGGGCGTTCTGGTAAGTGCGTCTGCAAGGGGGCCAAGCTTTATGTATCGTGTATAGTATTAGCCACGGTGATACTCATATGCTTCTTTAAGCAGGTGTGCTTTAAGGTGGGTCTTGAAGGTGGATAGAGAGGGTGCTAGTCGGGTATTGAGGGGAAGGGCATTCCAGAGGTGCGGGGCAGTCAGTGAGAGAGGTTTAAGGCGGGAGAGGGCTTTAGATACAAAGGGGGTAGAGAGAAGACATTCTTGAGCAGAACGCAAGAGTCGGGATGGTGCATAGCGAGAAATTAGTGTGATTGTTCTACTTCACACATTTTTTGTTGATATGTTACAGTAGCAAAGTGCCACTATATAAACAGGTTATTTTCTCATGGTGCCCCTTCAGCACAAAATATAGCCCCCAGCTGTCACCCAAATATGGCGTATTAGAACCCAATTGGGCCCATATTCACTACACGTGCCAGCATGATATAACCCCGGTTGAATTGAATGAGTTAGGACGTGCAAAGGCTTAGCACCATTTAGTAAATGGGCCCTTTTATGTACTTCTGGTGTCCTATAGATTGCTGGTGATTTTCATGTACAGTACATACCCGTATCTCCCCCTATTCTGGTCCCCTCTTGTAAAACAGAGAAAAAACAGACTTGCGTTTAGATTACACGTAAATAGAAGACGTCACCCAATTTTCCAGAATTTATACTGACTTTTAAGTTAATTATAAGCCGCCTCCATTCTGTGCATTGAAATGCATTACGTATAAGGGTAAGATGTCAGGATGAATTATTTAACTGTAGCCTCGTGCAGTTACATGTGTTTCCGGCCAGCTTGGCTCCGTTGCAAAAATCCCTCCAGTTTTACATGAGCTTTGTTCCTCCTTTTTGGAAAATAATAATGTTTCGGGGGTAGAGCCGCAGATCTCTTTGCTTTACTCTGTTAATTAATTTCTGCCACATTAGTGATTCCCAACAGGGGGTCTGGGACCCCACGGGGGTTCGTGATGTGTCTCCGTAGCAGTGGTGGGCAACATGATATCCATCCAGGGCCGCACATAATCTATTATCCCATATAACCGCTCCCTATAACTCCTCCTATTACCCCATATAACCGCTCCCTATAACTCCTCCTATTACCCCATATAACGCTCCCTATAACTCCTCCTATTACCCATATAACCGCTCCCTATAACTCCTCCTATTACCCCATATAACCGCTCCCTATAACTCCTCCTATTACCCCATATAACGCTCCCTATAACTCCTCCTACTACCCCATATAACCTCTCCCTATAACTCCTCCTATTACCCATATAACCACTCCCTATAACTCCTCCTATTACCCATATAACCGCTCCCTATAACTCCTCCTATTACCACATATAACCTCCCTATAACTCCTCCTTTTACCCATATAACCTCCCTATAACTCCTCCTATTACCACATATAACCGCTCCCTATAACTCCTCCTATTACCCCATATAACGCTCCCTATAACTCCTCCTATTACCACATATAACCTCCCTATAACTCCTCCTTTTACCCATATAACCGCTCCCTATAACTCCTCCTATTACCCATATAACCACTCCCTATAACTCCTCCTATTACCCATATAACCTCCCTATAACTCCTCCTATTACCACATATAACCTCCCTATAACTCCTCCTTTTACCCATATAACCTCCCTATAACTCCTCCTATGACCCCATATAACCCCGCTCCCTATAACTCCTCCTATTACCCCATATGACCTCCCTATAACTCCTCCTATTACCCATATAACCGCTCCCTATAACTCCTCCTACTACCCCATATAACCGCTCCCTATAACTCTTCCTATTACCCCATATAACCGCTCCCTATAACTCCTCCTACTACCCCATATAACCCCTCCCTATAACTCCTCCTACTACCCCATATAACCGCTCCCTATAACTCCTCCTATTACTCCATATAACCGCTCTCTATATCTCCTCCTATTACCCCATATAACCGCTCCCTATAACTCCTATTACCCCATATAACTGCTCCCTATAACTCCTCCTATTGCCCCATATAACCACTCCCTATAACTCCTCCTATTGCCCCATATAACCGCTCCCTATAACTCTTCCTATTACCCCATATAACCTCTCCCTATAACTCTTCCTATTGCCCCACGTAACCGCTCCCTATAACTCCTACTACCCCATATAACCGCTCCCTATAACTCCTCCTACTACCCCATATAACCTCTCCCTATAACTCCTCCTATTGCCCCATATAACCGCTCCCTATAACTCCTCCTACTACCCCATATAACCACTCCCTATAACTCCTCCTACTACACCATATAACTACTCTCTATAACGCCTCCCACTACCCCATATAACCTCTCCCTATAACTCCTCCTATTACCCCATATAACCTCTCCCTATAACTCCTCCCATTGCCCCATATAACCGCTCCCTATAACTCCTACTACCACATATAACCGCTCCCTATAACTCCTCCTACTACCCCATATAACGCTCCCTATAACTCCTCCTATTACCCCATATAACCTCCCCCTATAACTCCTATTGCCCCATATAACCGCTCCTTATAACTCTTCCTATTACCCCATATAACCGCTCCCTATAGCTCCTCCTATTACCCCATATAACCTCTCCCTATAACTCCCCTATTAGCTCCCTGTGCTGATCTCTCCCCCTCTCTCTGTGCTGGTCTCTCCCCCTCTCTCTGTTCTGATCTCTCCCCCTCTCTCTGTGCTGATCTCTCCCCCTCTCTCTGTGCTGATCTCTCCCCCTCTCTCTGTGCTGATCTCTCCCCCTCTCTCTGTGCTGATCTCTCCCCCTCTCTCTGTGCTGATCCCTCCCCCTCTCTCTGTGCTGATCTCTCCCCCTCTCTCTGTGCTGATCTCTCCCCCTCTCTCTGTGCTGATCTCTCCCCCTCTCTCTGTGCTGATCCCTCCCCCTCTCTCTGTGCTGATCTCTCCCCCTCTCTCTGTGCTGATCCCTCCCCCTCTCTCTGTGCTGATCCCTCCCCCTCTCTCTGTGCTGATCTCTCCCCCTCTCTCTGTGCTGATCTCTCCCCCTCTCTCTGTGCTGATCTCTCCCCCTCTCTCTGTGCTGATCTCTCCCCCTCTCTCTGTGCTGATCCCTCCCCCTCTCTCTGTGCTGATCTCTCCCCCTCTCTCTGTGCTGATCTCTCCCCCTCTCTCTGTGCTGATCTCTCCCCCTCTCTCTGTGCTGATCCCTCCCCCTCTCTCTGTGCTGATCTCTCCCCCTCTCTCTGTGCTGATTTCTCCCCCTCTCTCTGTGCTGATCTCTCCCCCTCTCTCTGTGTTGATCTCTTCCCCTCTCTCTGTGCTGATCTCTCCCCCTCTCTCTGTGCTGATCTCTCCCCCTCTCTCTGTGCTGATCTCTCCCCCTCTCTCTGTGCTGATCTCTCCCCCTCTCTCTGTGCTGATCCCTCCCCCTCTCTCTGTGCTGATCTCTCCCCCTCTCTCTGTGCTGATCTCTCCCCCTCTCTCTGTGCTGATCTCTCCCCCTCTCTCTGTGTTGATCTCTTCCCCTCTCTCTGTGCTGATCTCTCCCCCTCTCTCTGTGCTGATCCCTCCCCCTCTCTCTGTGCTGATCTCTCCCCCTCTCTCTGTGCTGATCTCTCCCCCTCTCTCTGTGCTGATCTCTCCCCCTCTCTCTGTGCTGATCTCTCCCCCTCTCTCTGTGCTGATCTCTCCCCCTCTCTCTGTGCTGATCCCTCCCCCTCTCTCTGTGCTGATCTCTCCCCCTCTCTCTGTGCTGATCTCTCCCCCTCTCTCTGTGCTGATCTCTCCCCCTCTCTCTGTGCTGATCTCTCCCCCTCTCTCTGTGCTGGTCTCTCCCCCTCTCTCTGTGCTGATCTCTCCCCCTCTCTCTGTGCTGATCTCTCCCCCTCTCTCTGTGCTGATCTCTCCCCCTCTCTCTGTGCTGATCCCTCCCCCTCTCTCTGTGCTGGTCTCTCCCCCTCTCTCTGTGCTGATCTCTCCCCCTCTCTCTGTGCTGATCTCTCCCCCTCTCTCTGTGCTGATCTCTCCCCCTCTCTCTGTGCTGATCTCTCCCCCTCTCTCTGTGCTGATCTCTCCCCGTTCCTTTCTCTGTGCCGAAACCGGGACATTTTAAACATTTTCAAATAATTGCCGGGACACCGGGACATGTGCAGTAAATCCGGGACTGTCCCGGCTACACCGGGAGATCTGGTCACCATAAGTATGGCCCCAAGTGCATCTTAGGCCGTGATTATACCTAAAATCGCCTGGCGGCGTCGCATAGCGCGACAGAAAACCAAAGCGCATAAATCCAATGTAACCAAACATACCTATCGCAACAGCCGCGCAGCGCCAAACTGCAGGGCGGCAGACTGGAGCGGAGACAGAGGAATTTGTCCTTGGCAGGTGACGTCCGCGTCACGTGAGCGGTTCAGCCAATGAGAGCGAACCTCTCACGGCCATGCCTCCGCCACGCCTCCCTGTCTCCTCTGGCTGCCTCCCGCCTGCAGTTCAACTTGCCGCTTTGCCGGATCGCAGCGGTGACGTCACCACATCGCGCTGACGCCCAGCAGCTCCTGTATAATCGTAGCCTTAGTGTGGGATGTACAGCTGTCACTTACAGCCGGCGCTTTCCCACAGTGCTTTGCATCCACAGAAGCAAGGCATTGTGGGGTGTGACTTTGGAAGCTCCCGCAGTGAGTGACAGCTATACGCCCCCATGCAGCCTGCACACACTGAGGGGCAGTTTGGGGGGATTATTAAGCGTGTGATCCCTCCACAAGCTCAGGACACTATATTCTGCCTGGGATCGCTCACACAGTTTGTTAGCGATAATCTGATGAGGAGGCGATACGATTTATTAATTAGGGGATGGAGGAACAAATAGATTTTGAAATAATTAACTAATTGATAAATCTTTGATCTCTGCTTGAAAGAATAGATGCGTTTGTCAAAATATATATATTTTTAGCTGGTAAAAGAAGCTTCTTTCAAATGAATTAATGGCAGTAGCATGTTTAATGAGTAACACTTATGTAGTTAACACCATTTATATATATATATATATATATATATATATATAAAAATAATTCAACTTTTTACGATCTTTAGGTTTCTACTATCTTTACCTAATCTCTTTTGTGATAAGACTCTCGTATACCCAGGTAAACAGTTGTCATTATCGATCAAAGAGAAGAGCAATATAAAATAGAATCATTCATTATTACACAAGTTATATTGTTACTTTCGGGGTGATTTCATCTTTTCTAAGGAAGCCAATCCCAGCGAAACTTTATTTAACCTTTCCCGTGCCGGGGGTCAGCGCCGGACCACCAAACACTTTCACGCCATGTGATCGTTCCAGGAGCGACCACAGGAAGTGACCAGGCTCCGGATGCCAGAAATAGAAGAGGTCAACCAGTGGAAAGCGGGGAAGGGCCCATGAGTTACTGCACCTGGTATCTCATAGGAGGCTGTGACGTGCCAGGTCCCATGCCTCGTACACCATAAGAGCACTGTAAAGGTTATTATAATATTTGTGGGTGTGCCGTGTGGGACTGCCCCATTACATTTACATTGGTTCTCCAGTTAGACTTCAATCCATAATTGCTCTTCTCTAGATCTTGCCCATGTGGATCCTGTAACTTGACATCCTCCTGCCAAGATAGACATAATTGTTGACCTCTTCCAGTTGACTTGTATCTGCTCTGCTCCTTGTGCTCTGTCAGCGTCATCTCCACAATATATTAGAAATGACCAAGGGCTGAAGATAATGATGCTAATATATCTATATATCTATATATATAGATATATATATATAAAACTGAAAAATTGTTTGTCTGTGGGTTTTTGCTGATTGGTTGGCGGTGGCTCATGCGGTGGCTCATGCTCGGATTGGCCTGCGGGGTGGGGTGATGTCACAAACAACAGGGCTACACACGCCCTCAGCCTCCTCACACCGCGTGCCCCTCTGACCGAGAGACACGCGCCATGCAGCGAACTCCCTAAACCCAGGGGGGGGGGGAAGGAGCTGTAAGGGGGGAGGGGAGCGGAGACAGAGGGGGAGCGGCAAAATGTAATCCCAGGCAACGCCGGGTATATCAGCTTGTACATATATATATATATATCATCATCTTCTCCAGCTCGTGCTGATCCACTGCTGGGTGAAGCCTACCAATGATCTTCCAGGTACTGTGGTTACAGCTTCTTCTCCACATTGCTCCAACAAGTTTCTAATTTAATCCTCTCATCTTACTTTTGGTCATCGTCTTGGTTTATTAGTTTCCCTTGGAATCCAGTCGAGTTCCATCTTTGCCCAACACTGATCATTTCTTCTTGCGATATGTCCGGCCCACCGCCATTTTCATCTTTTCCCCTTTGTGATGATGTCACAGACTTTTGATTGCTCACAAACCCATTCATTCTTCTTAATGTCTTTCTGGGTAATACCCAGCATGCATCTCTCCATCCTTCTTTGAGTTGCCTGAAGCTTCTGAATTATCTTTGCATTTAGGATCCAACTTTCACATCAATATGTGAAATATATTCTATATCTTTTTTTATTACATTGTATTTTATTAGGAAGGCATCTTATAACATTTAAGAGTATTTTCAGTATTAATTAATTATTTGGTGTTTTTCTTTGTGTTCATTGGTAATGTACCCATTTTTTTGCATATATATTTTTATATGTATTGTTCCCCAATTCGAATTGAAGGTTTTCTCTTAGATCCTTTTTATCTAAATGATTCATTTATATATTACTGTTTATTAAAATTGTTTTCTCGTTTCAGAGTCCGATTTATAAGGTTTTTTTTATTGCACATTTGGCTTTTATGCATTTTGTCTAATAAAGATTGTTTTAAGTGTGTTGTGAATAGGTATCTGAGTTGTGCAATACTTAGGGTAGTTAGATTTCACTTTTGCTAGCTACGTGCCTTATGCTGTGATAGGTTAATTAGATTTTTTGTCTACCAATTGTTGATTACCTTATGGTTTATATGTCATTAGCTTTATCATTGCCAACATCCCTGATGAAGTTGAGTAATCTACGAAACGCGTAGGATTGTTTATGGTTGCGGAGACTCTCCCAAAACTATCACCGTGTTCCTGAGATAGGTACAGCCGGTGCTACAAGGGTTAATTGTATCCATATAACACATAATATTCTCCGCTCGGACCACTCCAATGAGTAATACATTTTTATATCAGCATCCCTTCACAGGGATTAAGGGACTGGTACCTAGTGCTAACAAGCACACATCTATAAGTAGAGATTATGTCCCATATATAGCTGACATGAAGCGTAAGGAAACAGGAATAACTCACTGTGTCACTTCCATAGTTCTCCAGTGCGGTCCAGAATGCGGGTTCCGAACGGCGTGCAGAATCCGCCCAATGAGGTGAGCAAACAAAAATAGGAGAAAGGCAGCGCACTGCCAAAAAGCAGGAGGAGGCCCACATATAAAAATAAAAACTATTTATTGAATGAAAGGATCACGACGGACCCCTCGGGTAGCAACAACGCAACGCATCGTGTTCCTGACCACGTTTAAGATAACTGCGGGACTTTGCAATTTTGCGGCGTGCCATAGTGACGTCACTATCCCGTAATTCTATTCTGAGAGCACGGAGGTCTTCGGCTCCTGGCGGGCTAAGCCGGCGGGGCTAGCGGTGTTGGAGTGTTCGTTCCAGTGTTTCTTCTACATAACCCGGCAGGGACGGTGTTATGGACATTTTACTAGAAAGTTGGTTACTTTCTGCTGCAGACGAGAGAGGCTTCTGACTGGACCGGAGGCTGTGCATGCAGAGGGGTCTTTATGAAGCAAGTTATCTACGTCCGGAAGTGGTAACATGTACCCTAAACATGCCCTGCTTGTTTGATTAATCTTCTAGTACGTGCATTCTTTACAACTTTTATTGTCATATATATATATATATATATATATATATATATATATATATATATATATATATATATATATGCAAGAAAAGGAGTGATTAAAGTAGCGCCACTCGTGAAACCAGTGAAATAATATGTGATCTTAGCAAGTGTAATGATTAACAAAATACAAGCAAACCTATAATAAATAATGAATAATTCCCATGAAATAAAATTATAAACAAACTAAAATATACACTCTAATATGACAAATATACATGCATATTAAATAAAATAATAAATAGTCCAAGTGTAATGTCCAAACCCTAAAGTAAGCCCTGATAGATGATAACAGGATAATGTACAGAATCCAGGAGTCCACGGCAGCTCTCAATTGTAAGAACCAATTCCAAAACAGGATCTATAAGAACAAAAAGAAGACAGAGGGCGCACGCCCCATAGTGTAACACTGTAACATTTAATATAAGGAAGGGGATGGTGGAGTGATTAAAAACACTCACAATGTATAAGTGTATAAAAAGCAATTTGTGATATAAATCACCACCGAGGCAGGCAACGTCTCGTGACAGGTTAGCAGTCCAACAGCAGTACTGGAACAAGGCACCCGACAACGTTTTTCCTTTTGAACGATCACTAGAAGTCCTCCATGTAGTATGGTATTGGAGTAGGCCTCAATAATGCATCTTACACACTCCAGCCGTAAAGCGTGCATGCGACGTGATGACGCAATTGGGATGTACCTTACGACATCACGTCGCATGCACGCTTTACGGCTGGAGTGTGTATGATGCATTATTGAGGCCTACTCCAATACCATACTACATGGAGGACTTCTAGTGATCGTTCAAAAGGAAAAACGTTGTCGGGTGCCTTGTTCCAGTACTGCTGTTGGACTGCTAACCTGTCACGAGACGTTGCCTGCCTCGGTGGTGATTTATATCACAAATTGCTTTTTATACACTTATACATTGTGAGTGTTTTTAATCACTCCACCATCCCCTTCCTTATATTAAATGTTAGTGTTACACTATGGGGGCGTCATGGCCGCGCCCCCATCACTCCTCCACCACGCCCCCCCGGTCTCTGCTCCGGCAGTGAGCTGCAGACCGGGGAATCGGCTGAACGCGCCGCCAAAAGCGCGGGCGCGAGTTACAGCGTCGTTACCGGGGCCTTAGCCTAAGACATGCAGATGAGCATACAGTTGTATTTGCATATTTGCTTTCCTGTGGAGGGTTTTTGTCACTTTTTTTACTCACCATAACTTAACTCAGTATTATGGTATAGCCTATCCCATAGCCTCTCGTGCATAGCCAGTTAACCAGCCCCACACTGATGAGACCCATTAAGGTCAAAACAGTGGTGTGGGTAATGCTCCTCTCGGCCTGCACAGCTATGACCAAATGCAGTACCATCCTATCTGGGGCTTCAGTAGGAAAGGTCTGTGGCAAGCATTTGGCCCTCTAGCTCGTTGAGAGGTGGTATCCAGGCCCCGGACCACAGAACCCCTGAGCCTTCGGGCAAAGGGGGGATGGCATTTGAACAACCAGCCCTTCGGGGCTGGGGTGCACCCGCACAACCCTCGCAAGAGGGGAGATGACGCGAACTCCCTTGCGGGCCTCGGGCCAGAGGGAGGAAGAGATGGATGTTCCTGAATCCTAATGGAGGAAGGCATCAATGTCCCTGGAGACCTAGGCTTTCGGGCTGAAATCTTCAGGGAACCCGTTCCGAGGGCGGCTCTGACTTCGGTTGGACAGTCCAAGGGCATGCACCCGAACCACTGAAGTGGATTGGGATCTGATGAACGAGAGGTCTCGGGAGGGTGAAAAAAAAAAAAGCTGTCTGTGGGTGGGTTTTCTGGGTATGCACCTTAACCCTGGCTGTGCTCAAAGCTGTGACCATGCAGCAAGCTTAAGCCTATAGGGAACCATGTTAAAAATGGTTTTTGAAGCAAAAAGTGGCACTGAGTGCTCATTTGCATGTCATTTCCCAGAATCCCTTGCTGCAGTGGAAGTGCTGTATGCTGGGTGATAATGGTGAAAGGTGGGGTTGCAGACCTGCCTAAGACATGCAGATGAGCATACAGTTGTATTTGTATATATATATATATATATATATATATATATATATATATATATATATATATATTGATGTGAAAATATGTGAAAGAGAAAAAACTATATATATATATATATCTTGTTAACTTACAGTAGGCCCTATATATAGATGTGTTTTCAAGGGCTTATACATAATAACAACGTCACATCCCAAGTCAGTAGTGGAGCAGACTGACATGAATTCCGCTTATCTATGTAAAACGGAGATTGAACTGTTTCTCAACTGGGAGAGCAGATGTTGTTTTCTTCCTCTGGCTGAAGTAATAACAAAACGGAACGGGTAAGTCCGATTACTTAGGAATGCAAACATTATTCTTGCAAATTCTTGGCTGGAGCAACAAAAAAAATAAATCCATAAATCATTGTGCAGAAGTTGTTCTGTGTACTCTAAATCCTGGAGTGTGTGGGACACTAGGGGAGTTTGCCACATAGGAATAACCCATGCATGGGCTGTTTCATGGTATACAACTTCCTATGGTGCCTTATTGCCACCCCAACCCAACGGTTGTGTGATGGTTCCAAGACTTTTTCATACGCCCTTTGCTGCCAGAGGGGCATAGAATGCATTGGTAGCAAAGGGTTAAAGTGTAATGCCCCATGACAAAGCCATACACAATCTTAACCAGCTCAAAACCCAGACCCACGGTATTCTTTATTTCTATATTAAATTGCGCCAACTGGAGTGCTGCTGGGAAAGTGACGTGGCTGCAGCTCGATATGTTCCAGCCAAAAGGTTGTACTCAATGACCCATACTTATGAGAAGAAAAAACATAGAAATTAGATATATTATTTGTCATATTGAATGTGCATTGGGGCATCTTTGTTTACCCATGATGTAACCACCAAGCCATGAGGTCTAGATTTCTAGTTTCCCCATGATGTAACCACCAGGCCAAGAGGTCTAGCTTTCTAGGGGCCCCATGACATAACCACCATGCCATGAGGTCTAGATTTCCAGGGACCTCATGATGTAACCACCACTCCATGAGGTCTAGATTTCCATGGGCCCCATGACATAACCTCCACGCCATGAGGTCTAGATTTCCCGGGACCTCATGATGTAACCACCACTCTATGAGGTCTAGATTTCCAGGGGCCCCATGACATAACCTCCACGCCATGAGGTCTAGATTTCCAGGGGCTCCATGGTGTAACCACCAAGCCATGAGGTCTAGATTTCTAGTTGCCCCATGATGTAACCACCACTCCATGAGGTCTAGCTTTCCAAGGGCCCCATGACATAACCACCACGCCAAGAGGTCTAGCTTTCCAGGGGCCCCATGATGTAACCACCATGCCAAGAGGTCTAGCATTCCAAGGGCCCCATGACATAACCACCACACCATGAGGTCTAGATTTCCAGGGACCTCATGATGTAACCACCACTCCATGAGGTCTAGATTTCCATGGGCCCAATGATGTACCCACCAAGTCATGAGGTCTATATTTCAAGGGGCTCCATGACGTAACTACCAAGCCATGAGGTCTTGCACTCCAGGGGCCCAACGACTTGGTGACTACGTCATTGGCTTTCAGCTCGATGTCTAGGGGATACATAATCTAGCTGACAGAGGAACAGAAAAGGAGAACTCCTGTACCATCATCGGTGACATCGCGATCATGTGATCGCTTTGAGGATGGAAAGTGCCAGAGGCGTTGTGGCAATCTGGTGCGATGACTTAAGGGTTAAAGAGACATGGACTACTGTTCTGGCCACATGTGACAGCTTAAAAGACACCAAACTACACCTCACTTGTTTTTAGCCTTTAGTGGTCTTTGAACCAAGGTGTTAGGATCCGCCGTCGTGGTCCATACCCTGAAATAGGGTGATATTTGTGGGAGAGAGAGCCCTATTTCAGGCTATGGAATTGAGTTTGTCTTTTACCAGGAAACTACGCCCGAAGTTTTGAAATGGTGCAAATTTTTCTATGTAATTTTTTTGGAATAAACCTTCTGTTTGGTCTTTGCACAGCGACAATGGAGCCTAAACAAATATTTCCTACCATATGAGGTTCCGTTTTCACATATGTGCAACGATCTGGTTTATGTCCAGGAGGGATGTGCTTTGATGGGAAGTGCTTTGGATTTTGGTTAATAAAGTGTGTGTGGTCCCGAATAATTATGAATCCCATGACAATTGTTCTGGTTTAACTCCCAAGAATGCATTTCACTTAAGTGACTCACAGTCATCAAATTAACAGCAATCCACTTCTAATAAATGTAAGCTCCTTATATAATTTTAACTGCCACTCGATGCACCCTAACAGCCTTCTGGAAGAAGCCATGTGCTCCATCGTTATATGGGACCTGATGCTGATTTAAAGCGGCCTTCCAAGCGCTGATTTTTATATTATTATTTTAACATTGGTGTGGCAGGACGGCCTGTAGCCGAGGTCAGGGAACAGTCCACACGTGTAGTTTCAGGATAAATGAAAACGTTCAGTGGCTTTATTTCTCCACAGCAACATAACATGCGGGTACACTGTCCCTTTAAGCAAATAAATCCTGCTCCACATTGGGAGAAAACTGACTAACACAGCAGTCCTAGCTAGCAGGCTGGCTGGCTAAACCATACCCAAACCGTAAGAGTCTTTTTAAGCAGTCATGCAAACAAATGAAAGAAATCTTACTTTGGCTGCAGTAAGTAGTGTGCTGTATCCTTCTGGCTAGCAGCACATCTATCCATGTGCTCTCATCTGAGACAGGCAGCTACTGCTGGTAATAATATCCTTATCTACCTTGCTGGCTCTCAGGTGTCAGCTTACATCATGATTAGCTAGCTTCCACCTGAGTTAACCCTTATGAGTGCTGGATGAAGCACTCAGACATGTGTTTCCCAGGCATAACTGATAGGGGGTGACTTCACCCTGTCACAATTGGGATAAAGCAGGGGGTTCCCGGAGCTGAACTCCGTTCATTTCAGCTCTGAGGATCCCCTGCTCCCGGAGATACTTACTGTACCTCCGTAGGGTTGTAGCTGCTCCACTCGGCTAGTAAGAATCACTCATGTAGTGGCAGAGTTTCAAAGCTCCCGCACCCTGCTGGCCAATAGGAAGCCGTGATGTCATCAGGTTCGGTTTCCTATTGGCCCAAATAAGACATTTGGTCACGGTTGTTTGGCCGCGACTCTCCCCACCGCCGCAACCGAACCACCGCCAGAATCTCCGCCGCCGGCCGCACCTAAGGTAATTTTTATTACTGTTTAGGGTAGGGGGTTAATGTAAGGGGTTTTAGAGGTTAGGGTAGGGGGGTTTAAGGTAAGGGCTTAAGGTAAAGGGTTTTAGGGTAAGGCGCTTACCTTAGCAGTGAAGTGGTCGTGGCGGGAGCTTCCGGCGGCGGTCTGAGATGCACTGAAGCGCCGCAACCAAATGTTGGCCCGCGTGACGCGGGAGCTTCAAACTTTGCCGGGATGCCAGCACCTCCTCTGGAGGTAAGTATCTCTGGAAGCAGGGGGTTCCCAGAGCTGAAATTAACGGGGTTCAGTTCCGAGACCCCCTGCTTCAACCCTATGTTAAAAAATATTACTTCATTTAGCCCCCCGGGTTAGATTTTCACAAGACCGTTGGGACTTCTCAATCAATAAGCAATAACAAGCCACAATGAGGTGGCCCCTGGAAAAGCATTACGTCTTTAATCTGTATTTGATTATTTTCTGGTTCTTCGTTTTTTCTCTCCCTTTTCCCGTCTTCCTTTTTCTACGTGGGATTTCTTCAGAGGATTTCCCTCTGTGCTTGTCAGACCTTCTGTATCCAATGTATTTGAATGTACCTGCATCTTGTTACAGCATGGGGGTTTTTTTTGTTGTTGCTGTAAGTGTTGATAAAGGGAGGAAAACTAATAAAAAAACTCTTTGGGAAAAGATACGCCGCCCTTTGGCTGCACATTGTATGATGGATGGGATTTCAGAGACGTTATCATCCCAACATGTGGAGTTACAGATGTCCCAGCGAGGGACATTGTTGCGCTAATACAGTACATACCCTCAGCGTGGACACATTTTTCAGTGGATCAGAACCACGTGGCCCACCGTGGCTGCCCATTACCCTACCTGCTGTATAACCTCAGATCCTATTAGGTCCTGGACTTTCTCTCATATTTAGGATTTAGCCTGATGTCTATCCCAAGCAGGTGTTAATTCCATTACTGTGTTAGCCCCTACCACCTCTGCTGGGATGCTATTCCATGCATCCACCACCCTTTGGGTGAAGAGTAACTTCCTCACATTTCCCCTGAGCCTCCCACCCTGCAGCTTCAGCGAATGACCGTGTGTTCTAGTCTCTCTCTCTCTCTTGTAATTAAACAAAGGTCTCAAGGTCTGCCCTTAAATATACACATTTGTAGTGTGTGTATCAAGACACTTATTCATTTGATTAAGCCATCTTCCCCGCGATGGACAAGATTTTAGTCTCATTCATTTGTGTGGTGCTGAGTTCTTCCCTAGCTCTGGGAAGCGGTCTCACATCACATTGAGTAGGAGTCTGTATATTAAGGCACAGAACAGTGTCTGATGAAGGGGCCATGTTTGGAGTGTGAAACATTCCCACTCTTATTTTTCTCTGGTTGTCATCGCCTGGCTCAGGAAGATTCAAGCCCCATTCAAATGAATAGAGCTTACATCTTCCAGAGCAAAGGGAAGAGGGCTTCATGGCATATCAAATAGGGGTCTGGTCCCTATTCTATATCCCTCAATGTTGTCACTGCGTTGTATACAAAGCAGCATGAAGACCCCTTATTCAATATGCGGTGAAGATAGTTCCCAGTCAAATGAATGGGAATAAAATCTCCCCCAGCAGAGGGACGCCGCTGTAACAGTGTATAGAGAAGGGGAATAACACTGGTTCTCAGTCTGTGGTCCCCAAATGACTTTCAACACTTTCAAACTCCCCTTCCCTCCTGCAGCCTGTGCCTTTCCTCTCTCCGCTAACGGGTGATATTTAGACCCAGGTCCAGTATTTAAAAAATATATGTTACAATGACATTAAAATATATCAATAAACGGGGCCCAGTTTAACTCTTCCGTTGCCAGAGGGGTTTACGTTGCTGTCCCCCTTGGAGTTGAAACGGTGTTCTTCCGTACAGCCATTAACACCAACATTGCCCACCGTATGGAAACGTTTGCAAGCCCCTTGCCTAAAAGGTGTTACAACCTCCTGTCTTCACTCCCCAAGGACCAATATGGCTCCTCGGACTTCACCTCATTCCACACTGATACATTGTATATGTTGTGACTGTTGCGCCTCCATTCTATGCTACCAATGGGCTGCACCATTAATCTCAGCGTGGGGTTCTGGGAATGAACAGCTGCAGCTTTGTTCTTGTGATCTAATGACAACTTGATGCAACCGAGCGGCCTATTTCCATAGGCTGCTGCCCTTCACCAGGTCTGCAGCGAGTTATTTCCTGGGGATACATGAGGAGCCACATCCTTTCATCTCTGGCCAAACCCCTGTCTGATGAATGTACACACATGGGCTGTGTTTGCCATCTAAGTGGTTAAAGCTCTAGTTCCACTTAGCAAGGTATAGTGATGGCATAATATAAACCAGGTCTTTGGCAATAGCCAATCAGAATGCTCCGTTCAGCAAAGCTCACAGACCGCACTATATTGCATTGTAGATACTCTGCACGTGGAACTGTTCAATATAGAACCCTTTGCAAAGCAATCACTGGGTTGCTGGCCCCGCTGGCGTTCAAGAGGTTAAAATACATGAGGATATTGTTGACGGTGCGTTGCCGATGTATCCCCATATGTAAAAGAGCACGTAGAGGCCTATGCACTAAGATGCGGAATGAGACATATGGCCGCGACCGTCCCGCCGCGGCCAACTCCCTGCCGGTGTTTAGCCACAGGAAGTCCCTCGGCCGCAGCTGCACCGGCCACTTCCACGAGAAGGTAAGTTTTAGGGTAGCGGGTTGACTTTAGGGGTTTTAGTGGTCGAGGTAAAGTGTTTTAGGGTAGGGGGTGGCGTTGGAAATACGGGTTAAGATTAGTTTTTTTTTTAGAAAGGTTAAGATTAGGGGGGTTTAGGGTGAGGGTTAAGGTTAGGGGCTTACCTTAGCGGCGAAGCGGCTGGCAGCTGAGTGTCATGGTGGCGAGGTGAGCAGCGGCTAACTGCCAGCGCCATTTGGTCGCGGTGAAATGTCATAGACGGTGAAGATATTTTACATGTTTACGAGCGTCAAAATGTCAGTGCTATAAAGTCGAGCAAACCTTCCTACAATGAGCGCCGTGTGTGAAGATGTCGTACTTAAGGAGCGTAATTTGTTACTTGTAATTCTGTATGACGCATGGTGCCCTGTTAAATAGCTGCTTCATACATTGTTTTTGGTACATGTCATTAACCTCCGCACGCCCAGCGCAGTTCTGTGCACACACCACATCATTGCTGGCGCTGTCAATTTAATGGTAAAAGGGTTTGTTGATGCTTCAGCACCTTGGTAGGTATGTACAGGTAGATACCAGTATAACATGCTTCATTGTTATCTCTGGTGTGACATATTGAGATATATTATGATATACCGGCCCATCCATGGCACTGAATCCTCTTCTGAGCCATGCCAGGGTACGCTGTGTTATCTGGAGACATCCGTCCCACACTACACCTACAAGGACCACCTGTGACCTTCATGATTTTTGACGTGCCTTTTGCAAGATCCACAGTGCATTGCTTTTCTGTTTACAGGAATGTTCAAGATGAAGGCGAATTCCCCAACTCTGCTGTCAGGCCTGGCCTTCCTGACACTTGTCACTGCTCCCCAAGGGGACAAAGACTTTGTCAACCAGTTTGAGAAGTGGAATTACAGAGAAGGAGGTAAAATAACCCAAGGAATATCTACTGTGGTGACACTGGTTGGCTGTTGCCCCAATTGTTTGATTGTTAAAGTGCCGGTCAACCGTAGGACCAACGTGAACGAACAGCAGTGTCATGTGTTACCGTTTGGGGGGGCCTCGGGACGTAGCAACTACATCGTGGGGGACGGTACTCCAGGGGGTTCCATGAGGTAAACAAAACAAATTAGAGAACAACTAAGTGCTCCCAAAAAGAAATCCACTTTGTTGCACACCAGCAAATAAATAAATATATAGCAAATAACTTTATTCAAAAAGAGGGTTACATAAAACATATATCACTGTATACATAGAACCAGTGATTAAAATATATATATAAAGTGTGGGTGGCGTAGCTACTTACACTTCGCTGGTTAGACTGGTTGAAAGAAATACCAGGTGTGAAGCTAAAAAGGAGAGGTGATGGTTAATCTCTTATCCTCTCAAACGTTTTGGCTAAATGGCCTGGTTAGAACATGGATAACCAGGTGCACAGCGGCGATGGTAATAAAATCACCAATGTATAAAGCCAGTGGGGGATTGACGATAAATATATAACTATAGTAGTAGCCCCCAAGAGTGTTAGCAGATGCACTACATAAATACCTATAGAGATATGAGTCAGCGCAGGTAGTTATAGATCTGGTCGCTCTGCGCTAGTAGAGTGGCTGGGGGATAATAGTTACCTGATAGATACACCTGATACAATGTGTAGCAAGATGACACACCACTATAAGCTATAGCAGCGGTGCGCAAACTGGGGGCGCAACTCCCAAGGGGGGCAGATTTTTTTGGGGGGGTGTGGGGGAGTGGGTGGTTGCAGAGGTTCCACACTCTCCCACCCAAGCATTTAAATTAAATGCCAGGGGACCGCGCGAGGCCTCTGCAACCTCTACGTACCGGGATTCAGGCGGCTTCAGCACACGTGACCATGGCAACGTGGCGTCAGATGAAACTGGCGTCATACCAGTCTAACCAGTGAAGCGTAAGTAGCTACGCCGCCCACACTTCATGTATATTTTAATCACTGGTTCTATTTATACAGTGATATGTTTTATGTAACCCTCTTTTTGAATAAAGTTATTTTCTATATATTTATTTATTTGGTGGTGTGCAACAATGTGGATTTCTTTTTGGGAGCCCTTAGCTGACATTCACTTACAATTATCACCATTATTATTTGGTCTATTAGTTAGAAGATTTAGTTATCATCAGCCTTCGTGTGTCTTTTTGAGTGTTCCATGAGGTAGTCACCAAGTCATGAGGATTGGTTCTCCAGGAGCCCCATGACATAGCCACCACGTCATGAGGTTTGGTTCTCCAGGGGCCACGTGACGTATCGGCTATATCATGCCGTTCTTGTTCTCGTTTCCTGATCAGTCACGTGATTACGATTTGATTGGCATTCTGGGGAATATCTGGCACGTCCGGGTCATGTGATCACCCCAGGAGCGATCCAATGACTCGACCAGGAACCAGATGTGTATCTTCAAAGCTCACTAACAATGCGTTAAGGGCTGTTTGCAGCCGTAACGAGCCCTTGCTCTCTCCAGACCTTGAAATATGGGGGCAGAGGATGGGAAAGGGGGGGGGGAGAGAGGGGGTGATACAGAGAGAGGGAGAGACATAAGGTGGGAGAAAGAAGGGAAATGGAGGGAGAGGGGGGATAGAGAGAGAGAAAATGGAGGGGAGGAGAGAGAGAACAGGGAGGATAGAGGGGGGAGAGAGAGGAGAAAGAGAGGGCGGGGGAGAGAGAGGAGAAAGAGGGGGTGAGAGGAGATAAAAGGGAGACGAGAGAGAGGCGCGAGAGAGAGGAAGGCGCGAGAGAGAGAGGAAGGCGCGAGAGAGAGAGGGAGGCGAAGGAGGAGAAAGAGGGGGTGAGTGAGGAGTTAAAAGGGAGGAGAGAGAGAGGAGGGGGGCGAGAGAGAGGAGAGAGAGGTGGACAGCGAGAGAGGATAGAGAGTTGGGGGCGGGAGAGAGGAGAGCGAGAGACCTGTTTTACTAGACTCCTAGTACCAAATGCTACATACAGTTAGGCCCGGAAATAATTGGTCACTGATACAAGTTTTGTTATTTCGGCTGTGTACCAAAATCAATTCAAGTTACTGTTAAATAATGAATATGGGCTTAAAGTGCAGGCTATCAGCTTTAATTTGAGGGTATTCACATGCAAATTGGAGGAAGGGTTTAGGAATTACATCTCTTTAATATGTAGCCCCCTCTTTTTCAAGAGACCAAAAGTAATTGGACAATTGACTCAAAAGCTGTTTCACGGACATGTGTGGGCTATTCCTTCGTTATTTCATCATCAATTAAGCAGGTAAAAGGTCTGGAGTTGATTCCAGGTGTGGAATTCACATTTGGAAGTTGTTGGTGTGAACCCACAACATGCGGTCAAAGGAGCTCTCAATGCAAGTGAAACAGGGCATTCTTAGGCTGCAAAAAAAAAGAAAATCCATCAGAGAGATAGCAGGAACATTAGGAGCGGCCAAATCAACAGTTTGGTACATTCTGAGAAAAAAAGAACGCACTGGTGAGCTCTGCAACACAAAAAGGCCTGGACGTCCACGGAAGACAACAGTAGTGGATGATCTTAGGGTCCTTTCCATGGTAAAGAAAACCCCCTTCAGAACATCCAGCCAAGTGAAGAACACTCTCCAGGAGGTAGGCATATCATTATCCAAGTCTACCATAAAGAGATGACTTCACGAGAGCAAATACAGAGGGTACACCACAAGGTACAAACCATTCATAAGCCTCAAGAATAGAAAGGCCAGATTAGACTTTGCCAAACAATATCTAAAAAAGCCAGCCCAGTTCTGCAACAGCATTCTTTGGACAGATGAAACTAAGATCAACCTGTACCAGAATGATGAGAAGAAAAAAGTATGGAGAAGGCTTGGAACGGCTCATGAACCGATGCCACATAAGCTGTAAAACACGGAGGCAGTGTGATGGCATGGGCATGCATGGTTTACAATGGCACTGGGTCACTGGTGTTTATTGATGTGACAGAAGACAGAAGCAGCCGGATGAATTCTGAAGTATATAGGGATATATTGTCTGCTCAGATTCAGCCAAATTCAGCAAAGTTGATTGGATGGCGCTTCACTTTACAGATGGACAATGACTCAAAACATACTGCGAAAGCAACCAGGAGTTTTTTTAAGGCAAATAAGCGGAGTATTCTGCAATGGCCGAGTCAATCACCTGATCTCAACCCGATCGAGCATGCATTTCACTTGCTGAAGACAAAACTTAAGGCAGAAAGACCCATGAACAAACAACAACTGAAGACAACTGCAGTAAAGGCCTGGCAAAGCATCACAAAGGAGGAAACCCAGCGTTTAGTGATGTCCATGCGTTCCAGACTTCAAGCAGTCATTGCATGCAAAGGATTCTCATCAAAGTATTAAAAATGAACATTTTATTTATGATTGTGCTAATTTGTCCAATTACATTTGAGCCCCTTAAATAAGGGGATTGTGTATGAAAAATGGTTGCAATTCGTAAACGTTTCATACGATATTTTTGTTCAAATCCTTGAATTATAGCTGAAAGTCTGCACTTCTACTGCATCTCGGTTGTTTAATTTCAAATCCATTGTTGTGTCGTACAGAGCCAAAATTATGAAAATTGTGTCAGTTTCCAATTATTTCTGGACCTAACTGTATATCCCATAAAATACACCTTAGAACAGCACGTGAAGAGACACCTGGGCTCAAAAAGGACAGTAATCACCTGACAGTAACCATGAAGCTTACATTAGTCACACAGATAAACAGAAGTAAAAAAAAAAACATGTGCATCTTTCACAAGATACAAATAAGTAAAAAAGTTACTTATGGGGGGGGGGGGGGGGGATCTATGTACTATGAATTTGTGCTTCCAAATGTCAGTACTAAACTATAAACCTTCAAAAAATGTTCGTTGTTTGAAATGAATTTTGACGCATTGAAACCTGATTCGTACAATTTAAATTAAAACCGAACTGTGTATTTTTATATTTATAACCAGCTAGTAAATATAAATGATCAGTGTCATACTAATTGCAAAAGGCATACTGTGAAGATAATACATCTTGGTAACTTAACTAATGAAACCCCCGCGCTGCAAACAATACATATTTGGGTTGCTACATCGCAACTTCCTTCTGCGCTAACGCTAGTAACGGTCTTTTAGGGTTTATGCCAAGCTGCACTGGGTGGGAGGGCGATATTGAGGCACTTTCTCCCTTTTCGGCGCACATCCCATTAACATCCGTACGCCCAGCGCAGCCCGTCCCTCTGCGCCATAACAATGTTTACGCAGCTGGCGCCGGATGAGACATTGGAGCTCCGTACGTAGGCGCACACAGGCATAGTAACGGAGTTTGACATGCGCCAAAAAAAGCGGTTTGCCACGCTTTCACGGATATGTTGCTTAACCCGTTGAGTGCTGCATGCCGTTGCCACCACGTCGTGGGGTCTGGCACTCCAGGCGTCCATGGCGTAGCGCAGGGACCACCAACAGGTCAGGTTTTCAGGATATCCCTGCTTCAGGGCAGTTGACAGTCGTTGATTGAGCCACCTGTGCTGAAGCAGGGATATACTGAAAACCTGACCTGTTGGTGGCCCTTGAGAACTGGCGTGGGCCACTCTTGGCGCCAACGTCATGGGCTTTCAGCTGGGTTTCTAGCAAAGATTGCGGTCTGCTTTCCTGTGCAGCGCTGAACGCCGTCTAGCCGGCAGGGGAATGGAAGAGGACTCCTCTCCCGCTCGCGTCGTCAGTGACGCCACGATCACGCAATCGGCGTCCGAGGAGCAGTCAGGCGATCGCGATGTGCCGGTGGGTCGGGGGCACCGGATACACATTGCATTTACTGCGGTATCTTTGGACTGAGCAGTGGTCTCCTCTTCTGTTCCAGCCAACAAGGTGAATATCCTGGGGACCCGGAGCATTACGGGAACGCTGGAGAAATGGGGCAATGACATCTTCAGGGAGGGCAAAAACATCCTGATGTACCAGCCGCAAACCCTGCTCCCTGATTACACTGGGTAACATGGTCACCTTCTCTTTCTATCTCACCCGCAGATATTGGACATACTTTCGTTATGATAGGTAAAACGGAGACAGAAACCTCTACACCGTATGTAGTAAAGATAAAAAGACCCATGCGTGTGTCTGCATGTCAACCAAAGGTCCCCAGACCTGCTGCAGTCACCACATTATCACATGCCATACAGTGGTTACGTTGCAGAGGATTCTGGGTAATGACCTGCACATGAGTGTGGGTCCTCTGATTCTACACTTCCTTATCCCAGGCTTAGCTGCAACAGCTGTGTAATGTTCTTGGGAATCCATTTAAATGATAGGAGTGATGTAATAATGCTCATTTGCATGCCATTACCCAGACTCCTTGTCTGCAGCTTACCCACCGTAACCACATTGGTTTAAAACCACTACCAGCTTCACAAAGCAGAATCAGAGCTCACTGGTGAGTCCAACTAGATGAAACCACTGTCTGAGTGAGTCGTTCAGTTCTAGACTTCTTCCTAGGGTCTATGTATTAAGGTTCTCTTCTTCACTTCTGCATCACGTCCATTAGCTTGTGATTGACTGAGTGTCATTATGATGAGCTAGGGCAGAGGTACATGATACAGGTTATAGAATGGGATGTACTGTACCAATTCCTCCATCTGTCTGCTGGTATCCCAGTGTCAAATAAACTCTGCCAGGCCTCAGGAAGCGTAAACATCCCTTGCTAATGATCTGCGTCTAACATAAGAAACTTGTTGAACAAGTCTTCTACATTGGATGCCACCAGAAGCAGAAAATTATACTTTTTTGTAACTCATACATACTTATTTTAATATTCTTGTATTATCACCGAACGGAAATAGCAATACAGGACACCCAATTTAGATGGGCATTTTAACAACCGTTCTTATAATCTGTGTAAATAACTTGTGTTTCTGTAGGATGACGGCTCTCTCCGAGGCTCTTGATGACCTACTGAGGGATGTCAACGCCTTAAAAAAACGTCTTGAAGGCTTAAACGAACGTTTCGACCTCATCAACAAGGCTTTCGTCAGGAAGAGGCTGCGAATGGCTCCTCGGACCCCTGTAGCCTCAGCAGGACGCCTGAGCAGCTTCCTGCAGAGTAGACAAGTGAAAATCACCCAGCCCCCTCTCCGCCCCTACCCCGTGAAGAGAAGGGTGTACATTAGAAGACGGAAGGTCAAAATTTAGATATGCACCCACCCTATAACATACAGCCCTTGTCCACCAACTGACTCCCCATCACCTGTGTGATGGACCTCCAGAATCACTAGTTTGATATTTAGGGTAAGATACTGTATATGAAGCATTGCTATTCCATAAGACATCTTCCAGCATTGGAAGACACTTTGGTGTGACCCATTCTGGCCCTGGAAGACGTCGTATGGAACAGCAACATGGCCGTAGGGGCTTTCCCTATATCTGCTATAGTGGCCGATCGGGTTGTTTTTTCGACTAAATTACCCATTGACTTCAAGTGTCAGATTTGGGTAACAAAGGATCAAGGCGTCAATCACGTAGATGTCACCCCTTAAACATGTCACTGCTGTCCGATGAGGGATTGACCCTTTAGTACTGTAGTTTGAGACAGCAGGGACTTTACTATCAACCACCCCAACATTCAAAACTAAGAAGTCAGGGGGCAAATCAGGAGTCAGGGGGCAAATTTATGTGTGGCCCATATTAGAGGGTCTACAGAGTATTATTTACTTAAAATCTTTGGGTGCCCCAAGACATAGCCCCTACGTCTTGGCACACTCCAGAGGCCCTATGACGTAGTGACTGTCATGCCCTTAGACCCCTCGTTTTCCAGCGGTTAAAGGACGCCGCGTTCACCTGATTGCCGTTTGCCGAAGGGCCCCCCGGCCCCTCCAGCTCCCAAAGGGTTAAGGTTTCCTCCCGTTTAATACACTTATGTACAAAACCATTAAAGATCGAAGCTGGCGAACTATCGGTCTGCATTCTATTTAACCCTTTCCGCTGCCGGGCTCAGTTAACCAATCCCAACTTCCAACAGATCTACAGTTCTCCAGACCAATACCGCCACCACAAAGCTGTTACGTTACGCTATATTATGTATAATACGAGTTATTGCTACTTATAGAACAGCCAGGCGGATCATTACAAAGCACCAGTTCCCATCCTAACCTCCCCGGTTTTCTTCACCAGGAGTAGGGGGCTCAGAGAACCGAACTGCGCTAATTTTACTCCGGGGTACCCTGGTTCTTGAGATATTTACCAGTGAAGGTAGCGTCGCCCGCATCATGAAGGCCAATACGAAGCTACAACGGTTAACATTGCCGTTTCCTAATCGGCAAGAGATTTTACCCGCCATTTTATATCCCCTGCAGGGGGCAAGAATACACTACCTATGGTGGTTAGTATCTGGGGAAGCAACGCGTTTCAGGTCCGTGGACCCCCTGCTTGCTATCTTGGGGGATGAGGGAAGAGAGCTGCCGCTTTCATATCTGTATCAAGGAGAAGAAATGGAGGCTAACACCCAAAGAAGTTCAGATAAAGATAACATCAGGCGCTCTGTAAGGAGACCTTGATACACAGAACCTCAGAAGTGTTACTCATTCACGTGCCGATAAATACTGTTTCTACTGTACAGTATATACTTTACGAGCAAATAAACAATGTCTTTTGGATTTGCCGTTGTATTCAGGAACCTTCCCCATTAACGTTCAGTTGGTGTCCAACCTATCAGGTCTTCATTGGGGATATCTCTGGGGAGAGTCAGTAGTGTAGAGTCACACCTGGGATAAGAGTCACGGATAGCTGGAGTCAGGATCTGGGGTGCAACGAGCAGCGGAGAGGTCTCGGGAGGTGCAGGCAAGGAGGTTGTCAGGCAAGCAAAGGTCCGGGCGGGCGGCAAGCAGGAGAACAGTCAGACGGAACGGGGTCAGAGCTAAATGGTGATTAGATTTGCCAGGTATCCAGTATTGAACCGGACTGTCCTGTATTTGGACACTCTGTCCAGTAATAAATGAGAGGTCAACCTGGACATGTATGTGTATACCGGTATTACCTCTCTGGGCGTGGGTATGTGTCTACCGGTATGACCTCTCTGGGCGTGTATGAGTATACCGGTATTACCTCTCTGGGCGTGTATGTGTATACCGGTATTACCTCTCTGGGCGTGTATGTGTATACCGGTATTACCTCTCTGGGCGTGTATGTGTATACCGGTATTACCTCTCTGGGCGTGTGTGTATACAGGTATCACCTCTCTGGGCGTGTATGTATATACCGGTATTACCTCTCTGGGCGTGTATGTGTATACCGGTATGACCTCTCTGGGCGTGTATGTGTATACCGGTATTACCTCTCTGGGCGTGTATGTGTATACCGGTATTACCTCTCTGGGCGTGTATGTGTATACCGGTATTACCTCTCTGGGCGTGTATGTGTATACCGGTATTACCTCTCTGGGCGTGTGTGTATACAGGTATCACCTCTCTGGGCGTGTATGTATATACCGGTATTACCTCTCTGGGCGTGTATGTGTATACCGGTATGACCTCTCTGGGCGTGTATGTGTATACCGGTATTACCTCTCTGGGCGTGTATGTGTATACCGGTATTACCTCTCTGGGCGTGTATGTGTATACCGGTATTACCTCTCTGGGCGTGTATGTGTGTACCGGTATTACCTCTCTGGGCGTGTATGTGTATACCGGTATGACCTCTCTGGGCGTGTATGTGTATACCGGTATTACCTCTCTGGGCGTGTATGTGTATACCGGTATTACCTCTCTGGGCGTGTATGTGTATACCGGTATTACCTCTCTGGGCGTGTGTGTGTATACCGGTATTACCTCTCTGGGCATGTATGTGTATACTGGTATTACCTCTCTGGGCGTGCATGTGTATATACCGGTATTACGTCTCTGGGCATGTATGTGTGTACCGGTATTACCTCTCTGGGTGTGTATGTGTATACCGGTATTACCTCTCTGGGCGTGTGTGTATATACCGGTATTACGTCTCTGGGCGTGTATGTGTGTACCGGTATTACCTCTCTGGGTGTGTATGTGTATACCGGTATTACCTCTTTGGGCATGTATGTGTGTACCGGTATTACGTCTCTGGGCATGTATGTGTGTACCGGTATTACCTCTCTGGGCATGTATGTGTGTACCGGTATTACCTCTCTGGGCGTGTATGTGTGTACCGGTATTACCTCTCTGGGCGTGTATGTGTGTACCGGTATTACCTCTCTGGACGTGTGTGTGTATACCAGTATTACCTCTCTGGACGTGTGTGTGTATACCGGTATTACCTCTCTGGGCGTGTATCGGTATTACCTCTCTGGGCGTGTATGTGTATACCGGTATTACCTCTCTGGGCGTGTATGTGTATACCGGTATTACCTCTCTGGGCGTGTATGTGTGTACCGGTATTACCTCTCTGGGCGTGTATGTGTACACCGGTATTACCTCTCTGGGCATGTATATGTGTATACAGGTATTACCTCTCTGGGCGTGTATGTGTATATCGGTATTACCTCTCTGGGCGTGTATGTGTATACCGGTATTACCTCTCTGGGCGTGTATGTGTATACCGGTATTACCTCTCTGGGTGTGTGTGTGTATACCGGTATTTCCTCTCTGGGCGTGTGTGTGTATACCGGTATTACCTCTCTGGGCGTGTATGTGTATACCGGTATTACCTCTCTGGGCGTGTATGTGTATACCGGTATTACCTCTCTGGGCGTGTATGTGTGTACCGGTATTACCTCTCTGGGCGTGTATGTGTATACCGGTATTACCTCTCTGGGCGTGTATGTGTATACAGGTATTACCTCTCTGGGCGTGTATGTGTATTGTATTACCTCTCTGGGTGTGTGTATACCGGTATTACCTCTCTGTGCGTGTATGTGTATACAGGTATTACCTCTCTGGGTGTGTGTGTGTGTATACCGGTATTACCTCTCTGGGCGTGTGTGTGTATACCGGTATTACCTCTCTGGGTGTGTGTGTGTATACCGGTATTACCTCTCTGGGCGTGTGTGTGTATACCGGTATTACCTCTCTGGGCGTGTATGTGTATACCGGTATTACCTCTCTGGGCGTGTATGTGTATACCGGTATTACCTCTCTGGGCGTGTATGTGTGTACCGGTATTACCTCTCTGGGCGTGTATGTGTATACCGGTATTACCTCTCTCGGTGTGTATGTGTATACAGGTATTACCTCTCTGGGCGTGTATGTGTATTGTATTACCTCTCTGGGTGTGTGTATACCGGTATTACCTCTCTGTGCGTGTATGTGTATACAGGTATTACCTCTCTGGGTGTGTGTGTGTGTATACCGGTATTACCTCTCTGGGCGTGTATGTGTATACCGGTATTACCTCTCTGGGCGTGTATGTGTGTACCGGTATTACCTCTCTGGGCGTGTATGTGTATACCGGTATTACCTCTCTGGGCGTGTATGTGTATACAGGTATTACCTCTCTGGGCGTGTATGTGTATTGTATTACCTCTCTGGGTGTGTGTATACCGGTATTACCTCTCTGTGCGTGTATGTGTATACAGGTATTACCTCTCTGGGCGTGTATGTGTATACCGGTATTACCTCTCTGGGCGTGTATGTGTATACCGGTATTACCTCTCTGGGCGTGTATGTGTATACCGGTATTACCTCTCTGGGCGTGTATGTGTATACCGGTATTACCTCTCTGGGCGTGTATGTGTGTACCGGTATTACCTCTCTTGCCAAAGTGACCTGACCGGCTTTGGGGGGGGGGGGGGGGGCTGCAGGATTTCCCTGAGCAGGGAGAGAGCAGGGCTGCTGTTGCTAGGGGGTTAGGAAGCTTCCTTCATCCTGATTGGTTGTTGTGGGTAATGCAGCCAATCAGGAGGAGGTGTCAGGAGCCTGGGGGTGTGGCCAAGGAGGCGGAAACAGCTTGGGGCAGAGAGAGGTGAGAGGGTGTGCGTCTGCGTGTAGAGTGTGTTGCACGTTTCACCATTGTGGCAAGTATCTGCGATCAGGAACCAGGAAGTCACAGGATAAGAAATAGCAGGTAATGCAGAAAGACAGCAACCCCGCCCTGCTCCAGCAGCGCCGCCCCGCTCCAGAAGCGCCGCACTGCTCCAGCAGCGCTGCCCCCTTCTGTACAGCAGTGAGGAACTTTAAACCCACTTCAAAGGCCAGCAGAGAATATGGGATACAGCAGGGCCCCGGGCATGCAGCATGTTCCGTTCTAAGGGCCCGACGCAAAGCAAAAATCGCCGGAAAGCAGAACCGGTGATTTTCAGTGTGTGCGCATGCGCAGACCGACAATGCGCCCTTCTACGCATGCGCAACCTCGGCAAACCTCCCCATTCTGCGCATGCGCGACCTCGGACCGGCCCGTTCTGCGCATGCGCGACTTCGGACCGGCCGAAAAGCGGGGCCTTGCTGTATACACATCAGCATTGAATATCTGGGCTTCAGTCATGAAGATGCTTTTCAAAATTCATTTAGTAAAGAGAAACGATTGAAGTCTAATATTATATTAATATTTCCTATTTATTCAGTGGTTATTTTATTTTTTAAAAAGACTCTCCCCATTCCGGACTTTTACAAGCATCAAAAATATGCTGCATGGGATGAAAAGGAAGTATGTCATAATTGTCACACAGGAATAGCCAGAGGACCTAACTAACTTGTCAGCAGAGACAGGGGAGGTGGGCAGACCCATTCTTCAGCTAGGAGAATTGAGTGGTTGCTATAGCAACCAACACTGACTGAGTGTAGAGAAATGTGTAACAGTAATGTATCATTACACATGCACTGTTTGACTTCAGAGCAGAGAAACATGCAACTGAAATAAGGAGCTGCCAAGGGGGAACAAAAAAATATGTAATCCTGTTCCAGGAGAACTATCATTCAGAAAGTTTGTTTGTCCAGCTATACAAATCCACACGCTGAATCCTAGAGCCATGAAGCTTGGCATGCTATCAAATAGGATCAAAAGGAAGAAGGTAGGTGTGGTTTTGGTATGTATGGCCCATAGCTTCATTTTCATATATATATATATTGGAATGTCTCCCTCACAGCGTAGGATCTTATGTTCCAGATTAAGGCAGGAAACGTAGTATTTCTCTATATGGGGTTTATTTACAAGGAAAAATAATACACTAACAGGCCCACCGTCCCTTTAAGTCAAAACAAAATCATAAAATAAATGCCTACTCCTCTTAGGAGACTAACTACACATGCACCTTCAGCCCTTACTAACTGGATGGACAGCTAAGATGGTTACCACCCCAAAAGAGGTACTGTTATAGCTAAACATATACAGTCTCTGCACAGAGGAATATAGTGTTTCTCTTATCTGTTATTTCAGGGTTTGGAGCAGATATCCCCGCTTCAGCATGGTCTCACATCCTTCCTAGGGGAGCTTGGCCCCACGAGAGCTCAGAGAATCTCTCCTCTGTAAATCCAATGTTAAGGACAGGACATCCCCACTTCAGCATGGTTTCATGTCCTTCCTTCTTCCTGGGATTAACAACCCAGGCAGTCCCAGCAGGCTCCACGACCACTGACCAGCGAGCCTAGTGGACTGTGCCAGCTTCCACAGCTGGGGAGAACTCTTCTCGGTCCCCCTTCTCTGGGAACAGCTGTCTCTCTCAGTGTGTAGTCACTTCCTGACTTTTAAAACTCCATGATCAATCAGGAGTTCAGCCTGCTCAATTAGTTTGCAGCTGCTGCCGGGTTCTCTAGGGAAATTAACTCTCGGTACGCTGGAAAGTCCCATAGCTGCCCTATTCCAGCACCTGGCGACAGTGATTATATCACAATATACAGTTAGGTCCCGAAATAATTGGACACTGATACAAGTTTTGTTATTTCGGCTGTGTACCAAAATAAATTCAAGTTACAGTAAAATAATGAATATGGGCTTAAAGTGCAGTCTATCAGCTTTAATTTGAGGGTATTCACATGCAAATTGGAGGAAGGGTTTAGGAATTACATCTCTTTAATATGTAGCCCCCTCTTTTTCAAGGGACCAAAAATAATTGGACAATTGACTCAAAAGCTGTTTCATGGACAGGTGTGGGCTATTCCTTCGTTAATTTATCATCAATTAAGAAGGTAAAAGGTCTGGAGTAGATTCCAGGTGTGGCATTCGCATTTGGAAGCTGTTGCTGTGACCCCAGAACATGCGGTCAAAGGAGCTCTCGATGCAAGTGAAACAGGGCATCCTTAGGCTGCAAAAAAAAAAAAAGAAAATCCATCAGAGAGATAGCAGGAACATTAGGAGTGGCCAAATCAACTGTTTAGTACATTCTGAGAAAAAAAGAACGCCCTGGTGAGCTCTGCAACACAAAAAGGCCCGGACGTCCACGGAAGACAACAGTGGTGGATGATCGTAGGATCCTTTCCATGGTTTAGAAAAACCCCTTCACAACATCCAGCCAAGTGAAGAACACTCTCCAGGAGGTAGGCATATCATTATCCAAGTCTACCATAAAGAGAAGACTTCACAAGAGCAAATACAGAGGGTACACCACAAGGTGCAAACCATTCATAAGCCTCAAGAGTAGAAAGGCCAGATTAGACTTTGCCAAACAATATCTAAAAAAGCCAGCCCAGTTCTGGAACAGCATTCTTTGGATAGATGAAACTAAGATCAAGATATATTGTCTGCTCAGATTCAGCCAAATTCAGCGAAGTTGATTGGATGGCGCTTCACTTTAAAGATGGACAATGACCCAAAACATACTGTGAAAGCAACCCAGGAGTTTTTTAAGGCAAAGAAGTGGAATATTCTGCAATGGCTGAGTCAATCACATGATCTCAACCCGATCGAGCATGTATTTCACTTGCTGAAGACAAAACTTAAGGCAGAAAGACCCACGAACAAACAAC